>NC_135769.1:10683059-10723059 GCF_052425735.1 Oculina patagonica | reverse complement strand
TTGCTATCGCTTTAGCATGTTCTTTGATGCGTGTTTTGAGTGCGCGCGAGGTCTGGCCAATGTAAACACACGCACAGTCTTTGCATTTGATTTTATATAAAACACCTTTCGACGACTCTTCGCTGATTTTATCTTTGGGTTTTTTCAAAATATTGGCGATGGAACGGATGGGCTTGTGAGCCACTTTGACATTAAAACCTTTGAGAACACTTGAGATTCTTTCAGAAAAACCCTTGGCGTACGGTAGAACAACCAAACCTCGCTGTTCAACAACGTTGGCACCACTTTTTTGTTCGGCATTGGATTGACGACCATTACGAATAAAATTGATAGGATAATTATTCGCTGCCAGCGCTTTCAATACACGATTAGATTCAGATGACACTTCCTCCTCAGTGGATGGGATGTTCTTAGCCCGATCCATAAGAGTGCGTACAACAGAGTGTTTATGTTGCGTATGGTGGTATGAATTGAAGTCTAGATAGCGGTCGGTATGGGTGGCTTTTCTGTAAACAGAAACGGCTATCGAACCATCCATTTGCCTCGTTGTCTTAGTGTCCAAGAAAGCGATTGAACCTTCTGTTTCCACTTCGATGGTGAATTTGATGTGCTGGTTAATCGAGTTTAGGTGCAAATGAAATTCATCTACAAATTCTTTTTTCAGACACACATGACTGTCGTCGACATATCTAAACCACCATTTAGGTGGGTGTGGAGCCGAGGAGAGGGCCTTTTCTTCAACGTATTCCATGACCAGATTGGCTAAAATGGCGCTGACTGGTGAACCCATAGGACAGCCAAAAATCTGTTTGTAGTTTGTTCCTTGAAAAACGAAGAAGTTACTGTCAAGAACGAATTCTAAGAGTTTGATAATGTTCTCTATGGATAAATTTGTTCTTTCAGATGACGAAGAGTCAGAATAGAGTCAGCGCCATTTTAGCCAATCTGGTCATGGAATACGTTGAAGAAAAGGCCCTCTCCTCGGCTCCACACCCACCTAAATGGTGGTTTAGATATGTCGACGACAGTCATGTGTGTCTGAAAAAAGAATTTGTAGATGAATTTCATTTGCACCTAAACTCGATTAACCAGCACATCAAATTCACCATCGAAGTGGAAACAGAAGGTTCAATCGCTTTCTTGAACACTAAGACAACGAGGCAAGTGGATGGTTCGATAACCGTTTCTGTTAACAGAAAAGCCACTCATACCGACCGCTATCTAGACTTCAATTCATACCACCATACGCAACATAAACACTCTGTTGTACGCACTCTTATGGATCGGGCTAAGAACATCCCATCCACTGAGGAGGAAGTGTCATCTGAATCTAATCGTGTATTGAAAGCGCTGGCAGCGAATAATTATCCTATCAATTTTATTCGTAATGGTCGTCAATCCAATGCCGAACAAAAAAGTGGTGCCAACGTTGTTGAACAGCGAGGTTTGGTTGTTCTACCGTACGCCAAGGGTTTTTCTGAAAGAATCTCAAGAGTTCTCAAAGGTTTTAACGTCAAAGTGGCTCACAAGCCCATCCGTTCCATCGCCAATATTTTGAAAAAACCCAAAGATAAAATCAGCGAAGAGTCGTCGAAAGGTGTTGTATATAAAATCAAATGCAAAGACTGTGCGTGTGTTTACATTGGCCAGACCTCGCGCGCACTCAAAACACGCATCAAAGAACATGCTAAAGCGATAGCAACAATGGACAGAAATTCCCTATTGGCCGAACACCATTTGCTCAACGATCATGAAATTGATCTGGAAAATGTTGACATTATCGACCGGTCTTCAGTTTGGAGACAAAGACTTTTCCTCGAAGCGTGGCACTCAGTCCGAGATGGAAACGCTATTAATGAACACGTAGCATTCCCAAACATTTATAAGAAACTTAACAATTTTTAATTGCATACCACCCCCTATTCTATCCTTTTTAGTCGAATTTTTAGAATTCCACTCCCAATTTTATTCAGTACATTCCTTGTCACCTTTTTCTGCATTTTTTAGTTTTTATTCCTTTAACACCAGGGACGCCGTTTTAAATTTACATATTGCTGAAGAAGGCTACAGCAGTAGCCGAAACGTCCTGTACATATTTTAAGCCAGTGTCAACTTTTATCAAATAATTTTTAATAATTGTAAGTTATTTAGTGGAACCTAAGTAGCTGTTATTTTTGTATTATTAACGTTAAGCCAGAAGATGAACAAGTTATTTTCCTGCGCGTAATGATAATTTGTACGATTCCCATTTTGAACTTACAACATAAATACTGGCGTTTCGATTCTCTCCAGGCTCCGCGCGCTTACTTTTCACCTCTCCCCGTTCCTCTTCCTATTTCCCAGCCCGAATCGCCCGAAACACGAAAGAGACCTCTGCGGAGGAGAGAGAATAGTTAGTCACATTTTATATGAAAGGCTATGCAACTCAAGTATTAAAGAAATTGTTAAATTAAATTAATTAATTAATGAAAAGTAATAAATAAATGCGAGACATTGCGGTTGTACTTGTGATCCTTGCAAGAAAGTGACACTAAAAATCCGTGGGAACGGTTAATTAGTTACAGGCGACGTGATGTTGTTCTCCTGATCAAGTGGTTCGGGTTCGACGGTTGGCCGATGTCGTGAATTTTAAATTTGTCATGTTCTTTGACAAAAGAAGGTCTAATTTCAGTTAGTGAGTATAAAAGCATATTAAAACAAGTTGTCTCATTTCAGTTTTTGGATTGTTACTAGACTTACTTTTGCTCATTGCTTTTTTTGTCTTATGAGGTAAATGGGCGGGAAATTGTTCTTTGCCATGTCAGTCGGTTGCGTGCAAAAGAAGGTTTGTTTCCGTAATCTTTCCGATTACCGAAAGCGATAATTCTGCGAGATTGGCATCTTAATAATATTAATAGTGCGGTTCGTTTCTTTCGTTCTTTTTGTTTTATTTTGACAGGGACAGAATACTGTGGCATGAGCCAACACAAAAGGCAAAATGTTTGACGGTTCACCGATGTCGTGAATTTTTGTCATATTCTTTGACAAGACATTTTTTTTTTGTCACAGTGCCAACCTTCACCCAAGAATACAAAGGGTAGCAGCAACCGGTCAGGGACCAGCTGTGCGAGTTACGTTCTAATGTTAGAGATCTTAAATCCCTTAATGGAGAAATATTCTCTACTAAGGCGATCAAGACCTAATTTGCATATTTTTTTGGAGACCTAAGCTCGTCAAATAAAAGAGCCAGAGACCGCTACAGAAGAAAGATCATTGTGAATATGAATCCCTTTCACAGTGGTTAAATCCCAGTGCCAGTGTAGTGAATATCATTTTCCAAGGCATAAAAGAAAATCCAATTTCCTGATCTCTTTATTTACCGTTACTTTGAATTTATAGGCGACACTGTTCAGCCGACTTTCTGGATGTTCATCTGAGCTTGTTTCTGGGTTGCTAATTTGAAACAATATGGGAGGGGTTGTGGGGATTTGAGCAAAATGGGTCGATTTTGTGTATATAATTTCTTGCGGTGATTGCTCTTACGTTAGCGGCTCCTAAGTGAATTTAATTGAATTTAAATAATGGTGGAGATCGAGAAGGTAGAGGACTTTAAGGGATAAATCGTTTTCTTTTGTGGCATCGTGGTTGCTTCATTTTTTTTCTGCGTTTAAAGTTGAATAGATTGTTTAGTTCTGAATATGTTACATATAAATCACACTTTAAAAATAAATATACTTGTGTTCTTTTGCTTATTTTTCGCATTTATGTCCTGGGGGTAGGGGAATTTGATCCACAAATTTGACCATTAGGTGGGGAATTTGAACACATTTTTGGCCCTGGGATGGGAATTTGAAAAAAATAACTTCAAAATTCCAAATGCTTGGGGGTTGTCTTGGAAGTGGACGTTGAAGTTTCGATTTGATCGGCACATTATTATTTTAATTTTGTCCCATATTGATTGTGGCAAGGGTAAAGTTTCAGTGACCTTTAACAGTAACTAATGCGAAAACATTTGAAGAATTTTTTTAATCAGTTTAAGCTAGTCAACAGTTGAAAATTAATTTTAAGAAGGTTATCCTCTGCAACATTAGTCCAATTTCAGTTAGTGAGTATAAAAGCATATTAAAACAAATTGTCTCATTTCAGTTTTTGGATTGTAACTAAACTTACTTTTTCTCATTGCTTCTTTCTCCAATGAGGAAAATGGGCGGGAAATTGTTCTTTGCCATGTCAGTCGGTTTCCTGCAAAAGAGGCTTGTTTTCGTAATCTTGCTGATTACCGTAAGCGATAATCCTTCGAGATTGGCATCTTAATAATATTAATAGTGTGGTTCGTTTCTTTCTTTCTTTTTGTTTTGTTTTGACAGGGACAGAATAATGTGGCATGAGCCAACAAAAAGGACTAGCGTTTGATTATTATACATTCACGATTCTAAACACAAAAATTTCCACCTGACAGGTCAAAGAAGACAAAAAAGCTATATCAGAAGTTCAGAACACACGTGTAAAGAGGATTTCAGTGTTAGGTTATATAACGTCATGCTATGTGTTGATATGTCAAAAGTTTAGAGTACGCATTGCATGCCTACATGTACGTCATTCAACCGTGATACCGTGCGGTCGTAGTTAAACCATGTGCTCGTATGTAAAATGGCGAATCTTGTCCATTAAACCGTTGTTGTTGAGTTTATTCTTCGCCTCTCAATTGTCCGCCCACGAACCAAATCAACACTATGTTAAATAACGGATCAAGTACCGAATAAAGAAATTTTCGTAAATGGCTGTGCTCCTGTTGGCTGATATGTTTTGCTGGACTGTGCTATTATTTACCCCTTCGTGACCCTCGAAGTATCATTGCATGCGTACCATGACTGATAGCACTCTTCGAAGTTTTAAAATTGAGCAGCGCTCTTAAGTTCGTACTTTGAATTTAGGCAAAACTGTTCAGCAGACTTTTTGGATGTTCATCTGAGCTTGTTTCTGGGTTGGTTATTTGAAACAATATGGGAGGGGTTGTGAGGATTTGAGCAAAATGGGTCAATTTTGGGTATATAATTCCTTGCGGTGTTTGCAGTTACGTTAGCGGCTCCTAAGTGAATTTAATTGAATTTAAATTGAATGTAAATAATGACGGAGATCGAGAAGGTAGAGGACTTTAAGGGATAAATCGTTTTTTTGTGACATCGTGGTTGCTTAATTTTTTTTTCTACGTATTGTTAAGTTCTGAGTATGTTACATATAAATCACACTCTGAAAAGAAATACACTTGTGTTCTTTTGCTTACTTTTCGCATTTATGTCCTGGGGGTAGGGGAATTGATCGACAAATTTGACCATAAGGTGGGGCATTTGAAAACATTTTTTGGCCCTGGGGATTGGAATTTGAAAAATAAACTTCAAAATTCCAATTCCCTGGGGGTTGTCTTGGAAGTGGATGTTGAAGTTTCGATTTGATCGGTACAGTATATTATTTTAATTTTGTCCCATATTGATTGTGGCAAGGGTAAAGTTTCAGTGACCTTTAACAGCAACTAATGCAAAATATTTGAAGTATTTTTTTAATCAGTTTAAGCTAGTCAACAGTTGAAAATTAATTTTAAGAAGGTTATCCACTGCAACATTAGACTAATTTCAGTTAGTGAGTATGAAAGCATATTAAAACAAGTTGTCTCATTTCAGTTTTTGGATTGTTACTAGACTTACTTTTGCTCATTGCTATTTTCTCCTATGAGGGAAATGGGCGGGAAATTGTTCTTTGCCATGTCAGTCGGCTGCGTGCAAAAGAGGCTTGTTTTCGTAATCTTGCCGATTACCGAAAGCGATAATTCTTCGAGATTGGCATCTTAATAATATTAATAGTGCGGTTCGTTTCTTTCTTTCTTTTTGTTTTGTTTTGACAGGGACAGAATACTGTGGCATGAGTCAACAAAAAGGACTAGCGTTTGATTATTACACATTCACGATTCTAAACACAGACATTTCCACCTGACAGGTCAAAGAAAACAAAAAGCTATGTCAGCACACACGTGTAAAGAGGATTTCAGTGTTATGTTATATAACGTCATGCTATGTTAAATAACGGATCAAGTATCGGATAAAGAAATTTTCGTAAATGGCTGTGCTCCTGTTGGCTGATATGTTTTGCTGGACAGTGCTATAACAGGCTAATATATAACATTAGCTTTGTCGAATGTGTGATTACATGTCAAGAACATATATAAACTTGTTGTAACTTGCATGTAGTAGTGCTTAACATCGACTTGGGCATTCACATATTTAACATTGGCGTTGTCTCAGTATGGCGTTTCTATGCGTACAAAAATAGCCTCCCCCAAAAATGGTGTTTGCTTCTAGAAATAATGGGTGAGATTAAAAAAAATTGAGTCGACGAAATAAAAATTTACTTTAAAAAAATGAATTGTGGAGTACACGAATTAAACAATGGTTTTATGTTTAAAATTTTATTTGAATTTCGAAAAAGTAAGACAGGCACGAACACGCCATATCTCAGTCCTTCTTGCAGAAAAGTTCACATGTTTTATGAAGATATAGCACCCTTTCCGATACGCCACTCACGCAATGCATCCTTTAGATTTACGTCAACATCAAAATACATCCTTTAGGTACTAAAACAAGTGCAGTGAAATAAACGATTGAAAAGATTGGATCAAGAATCAATGGCACGTTATTAAATATCCTTTTGATTAAAAACAGGGTTTAAAGTAAAAGAAAGGACCTTTTTCATGTAAAGGGCTGAGATTTGAAACTGTGATTGTAACATGCCACAAATTATTCGTTGCTCTGTGTTCTGTCTATCGGCTTTATAATGACAGTGGTAAAAGATCAATTCTTAAAGCTTTCCCTTGGTCAGACATATGCATAAATTGTGTCACTTCTGTGTTGGCACGATCGCGATTTTAAGAGTTAAATAATTTTACATTCGCAGCATTTTGAACAGCTTTTGTTCCTACCCGCCTTAACCTCAAACGTTTACTCGAGCGATCTCTCCGGAAGAGATTTGGTTCATTTTGATAAAGATGCAGCAGTTTTCACCGGAATCAGAGCGCAACGACCGTAAAAAAACGAAAGTTCTCTTGATAGTGTTGAGAATAACATTAACGGGGGGAATGTTGGCATTGGGAGGATGGAATATTTATCAACAGATGTCCATAAATGACATAAAACGGTACGGTAAGTATACATGTTAGAAGTGCTTGTTGATGTTTTCTCTCCATCGTCTTCCCCTCTTCATAATCAGACTGTAAACACGCAATATGTTCTCCAGGGAACTTACTTTCCTTAGTACATTTATTGGTAATTATATGGTATTTCCCTCAAAAAAAATATTTGTCTTTTCGGACGTAATTTATTATAATTACAACTAAACCCATGAGCCACACTTACTGGTGAATTCTACTGATCATTGCGCGATTATTATTTTTCTTGAATCAGGATTAGTTAATAGGTACATTTGACAGTCTTTCTCATATTTTCATATCTGGCACGATTTTGCCGGTAAACATTCTGGGTTTCTAAAAAAGAAGAGCCAAACGGGAAGATAAAAATAGTTTTAAATACTAAGTTTGTCGTTATATAGCTTAAATTCATTTACAAAATCTCCCTGTGATGCCATTTAAAAAATTAAAGGTAAATAAAAAAAAGGTATGAAGGGGTTAAGCCCATTATAACCCCTGCATACACTCTTTCTTTTTTTATAAGAATAGAATTTTCCAAACCCAGGCGGAATATTCTTATTTTTCTGCCGATTTTAGGCTGAAAATATTCTTAACCCTATTCAGACCGGGGGGGGGGGGGGGGGGAAGGGGGGGCTTTTGAGGCCCGCGCTGACTTTGAACTTTTATAACTTTTTTAAGATTTCACCAAACGCTGCCAAACTTTCTGAGTTTTCCTAAAATTTATCTGGCAACAATTTGGTAGGGTTGGATGGTGTGTCAGAAACTTGACATCACCATGGCAACGGCATTTTGACAGGCATGTTTTCCCAAATTTGTAATTTTGCGTGTTTCTGTTAATAGAAATCAACTTAAATGGGATTATTTTTACATTTTTACGGGTTTAAAGCACATTTTTATTCATTTAGAGTACTTTGCAGTGATTTTGGGTGGTTTTCTGGCATTTTGGAAAAATTTTGAAATCCAAAATGGCGGATCCAAGATGGCGGTTGTTTTGACATCATGATGTAATTGTCACGTCATGTGACGTCATCATCCCACGTGACGTATACCAAAAGAAAGAGTTTTGGACGTACAATACATCCTATAAGTTTCATGGTGATTGCTTAAATATTCTGGAACTTACATAGGGGGGTCCGAAGCACCCCCCCCCCCCCCCCGGTCTGGGAAGGTCCAAAAAAGCCCGGTCTGAATAGGGTTAAGAACATTCTTAGAGCAACCAAGTATTGGGTAATCAATTAATACAACTGTTTGGTGTCCAGATATATACGGTATCGTGTTTAATTGTGCACATGTCCCATTGCTTTTCGTTTCCAGCCTGGCCGTTTTGGCTTAAAACAAAGCATTCCTCACAGAGAAAAAGTGATGGAAATGAAAATACCTGATTTTGTTTCAACCAAACACTATATTTTTTTTTTGACTGATTGACTTTTTTTGTTTAGATTGTTTTGCTTGAATAAATGTCGTAAATGGCAAGCTTAAGGTGATGTGTAAATTCAGGTTAAGCTCATGATACAAGAAGAACTGATAAGACCAGCCGATTGCACCCCAAACGTACTGGTTATCAATGTTTTGACACTGTGTTCATATCTCCAGACAATTGGCTAACGGAGGTTCCAGTACTGATGACAATGTGCCTCATAAAATCGAGCCAAGCACTTCTTATCGAATCTGGAACAAGCAAACAGCCTCCCTTCTTCAGCACGACCCGAATAATGCGATCAATTGTAATGGCAGCTCGGGTGTGAGTGATCAAAGTAAGTTGTTCTTTATGGGGAAGAAAGAATATCTTTAGCTCGGTCTTTTACCTGCTAGTTGCACTGAAATTTTCTTGTAGGAACTTAGTATCCAAAATTGCTATAATAACACTAGGAGAGGTTTTTTTCGGAAAAAAACGCACATCGGGTTTCATATAATTTGGCCAGCGGATAGCCGCTTAATAATGTTACCGTATACCTTCGCGGGTGTCCTTAGCCCAAAAAAAATTGTAAGTGCGCTGTTTTAAACTCAGCCACCGTAAACTACATATCAATACAAACTAATAAAATGTACAATCTGAAAAAAAAAAAAATCCCTCCAATTATATTTAACTGCACGGAAAGAACGACCCTGAAACCCGAAATGGCCGGTGTCGCTTCTAGCGAATTTGGAGTTTTACGGGTATCGAATTCAGTCGCACGAACAAAACTTCTGCATAATATCAGCGACAAGGAGTTCATCCACTGTGACGAGCTTTACTTTAATTCCATGCACAGAAGTATCGTTATATTTTTTTCAGATGTGCATGTCACGAGATTAAGGATTTGATCACCAGGTAATACGCAAATCATTTCTGTCAGCAATGGGGAGGGTTCTATCAACTCGAGTAGTCGGCGTGTGTCTGTCATGCGAAAGACAACAAAGTCAATGTTGCTAACTCGAGCGCGTTTAATTTGCCGCAAATTAAAACAATAATGATGAAGACGAGAGCTATAAAACATTAAAACAGTGACATAATAAAAAATCATAACGAAAAATGCTACATAAACGATGGGGAATGGTTCACACTGGGTCAGGTACCGATAAACAAAGTACGGATCAAGTGACCATCGCGTACGAAAGGCCTAGTCTTAATTTAGGCGGCGGAATAAATTATATTAATTATCATTCGATGCAATGTTTTCTTCCTTTTCATTGGCCGAGAGCCCACTACGTGATCTGCAAATAACTGCTCACAAATAATGGTCTGCTCGTGCACATTAGCGTCTGACAGTGATTTTGCTACAAATAATATTCTGCTTGCTCATGCGTAGTTGTGTCCACTTTCGAGAAAAATGGCAGCTTGTTTTCCATAGATGGAGAAGAGCGGTTGGATTTGTCTACTAGGCCCGTAAAAAACATCAAAACTACAAAGAAGGCAATGGAAACTTTGTATTTCGCGATCGGCAATAACTAAAGATAAAGAAATGGATGAAGACCAGCTCGTATTATCGAAAGCAAAGTTACGTTTTCGTCTGCGTTAAGGTATCAGCCACCGTTCAAAAGTGTTTTTCTAAATTTGAGAATCTATCATGTTTAGATAAAGCTCTTCAAGGGCGTTCTTTTACAAAAAGTACACAAAAAGGATATTTATTTTGCAAAAATAAATGGTTTTATGTAGCTTGTTTCGTAAGTATTTACCAGCTTCCGGTGAAATTCCCTCAAACTATCACTTCCGGTTACATTTTCGCGGGCTTTTAGGTTATAAAGGCGCGGTTACATCACCTTTACGCTTATGGCGTCAACGAGTGTATCTGGCCTGAATGAATCAGCGCATGAATGTGCTTATGTCTTTTACTCCCTGTTTGGCATTTTCATACAATCTTATATCGTGTTGAATAAATAGGCCTCGGATATTATTTTAGTCCTTGGCTTTATCATAGTCTAGTCTAGCAATTTCATCAGTTCAATCTATTCGCTCAGTCAGTACCTACAATGTATTACTAGGTATGCTTTTTATGTACGGCAAATGACAAGCCAAAAATAATTAGTGTTCAAACAGATGGTTTAAAAAATAGCACCTCTATACTTATAATTTACTTTGTATGGATTACAGTTTCACCTAAACTTCCCACTTGTTGTAACCTACCATTGGCATTCAGGTTGCTTATAGGTCTAAACTCTAAGTTGTGCTTGTTGTGGTATTGGGTTAATTTGTCCTAAATGCTGCAGGGGTCATGAGAATTCCCAGTGGTCGTTTTCTTTACTGTTATATGCTAGTGAGAATTATGTTCTCTTCTTTACTTTCACATTGTCAGTGGGTTGTGTCTGTTGCTTTGGCTTCGGGTGGGGTGCCCGCTCACTCGTACCTCATGGCGGGCTGTGGCGGGTTCTCCCTCACCTTTGCTGGGATAATAGTTTAAGGTTTCCATATTTTAAGCTTTCTATCCTTGGTATAAAAAATTAGAGGCCACACCCGTGGCCAAAATCTGCCAAATGGTAGTCTTGTCTTTTATTATCCCAGCAAACAGAGCTTTGCCAAAGCAACACATACATATTTGTTGATATGCATGGCATCTAATCCAGGAGGAACAGGATACATAAAAATCTTATTTCTCCGCGAAGGTATTGCGCGATGAAGTTTTTGCAAGGTTGATTATGATAATTACCCGTTCAGATGTCCTGTGAACGCGTCACGAAATCCCAGCTCCATTGTTCACGCAAAAACATATTTACAAAAACAAGCGGTCAAGCGCCCAATGCGGGCAGTCGGTTTCCGCACCAACAATGAAAGCCGATCGGAAATTAATGTTGAAGAACCGGTTGAAGATCTAGAAAGTGGCCACACTGAAAAGAAGACGGGTACTGTTCAATGGAAACAAGAACCCATAAATTTTGAAATAAAACTACAGTGACGGCGGATACTGCCTGCTTTGCGAAACAATTAGGGTTTACAATCGACGATATTTGTTGTCTGAAATCAACTTTATTCTTACCCAGCTAGAACTACTAGTCTCATTTCGGCCAGCCTGGTTTTCTTTTGTGTTGACCGACCGAAATTTCGAGGCTTCACCTTCACTTTCAGCTACAATCGCTGTTTGTTACCTGCTTTGTTCCGCTTTCGAGTCTTCGGCACACAACCATTATTAAAATTATATAACAAACAAGCGACTCCGTACGTGGAGCGGAATTTTGAATTTTCTTTAAACTGTATAAAGCACGATTTGTGTCCGGTCAAAAGATAAAAATATCTCTGCACATTCCGAGTAAATGTTTTGCCTGCTGAATGCAAACTGTCAAGCATCTATTGTTAGGGAAGGATGACCCTTCCTGGTAAGCATCAACCTTGACGTTCCAGGCGTTATAATCCCATCATGGGTAAGACTCCGCAAAAAAATATGTTTTGCTTGTTTTCTGAAAAAGAAAATTTCGACAAGTATAACGTACGTTTTTAACTCCAAGTCGGCAGCCTCTGAACCGGTTTGGCTAAAATTTGGCCAGCTTATTGCCAGATAGTTGTTCTCCAAAACGGTGCCTGCGATTTTTGTTTTCTTTTCTCATTTTCGAATAATTTATATTTTTCCACAGGAAGTGCCGATGATTCGTCTCCCCTATCTTCATCTGCCTATTACAAAAGAACAAACACACTTATTAAAAATCTGAGAGACGGTTTTTTGAAAAAAACGTGTTAAGTGTCATTGTCGGAGAAAGTGTTCGAGACCTTGGAAGTCGGGGTCAACCGATTTTCCTGAAACTTACTGCAGAAGTTACCCTTGATGAGATATTCCAAAAACCATTTGGGTTTGGTTTTCTGTTCCAGGGGTGGTCCCATATTGAGCCTTCAAATCATGAAAGGAAGGTTATGGCAGTGTGGGACATGGCACGAAATTTGGCCAACTTTTAATAAAAAACCTCTACCCAAAATTGCCAAAACTTAGATGTTCATATTTTTTAACTGCCTAACTAGCAAAAAAGGACACTCATATATCAGGAGTTATCCCAATGCATGTAGAACAAAATTCAGTTAAGAAAAATTTTTTAGTTCTTTAACTAATTTGCATATTGTCAAAACCAATAGTTCAACATCCATACTTATTATATTTATTTTCAAACACTTTAATTTGCCTTGGTAAAGATTAAAGTTCTTAGGAAAGCTGTTATTAGCAGTAATAAGACGAGTAAACACAAATTATTACTGTTAAAATTGCCAAAAAATTAGAAAATCAATACTGATGAAATCAGTTTGTTCTTCTCCAAAGCTTGTTCCTTAAAATATAATGTGCATACAATAAATGAAGTCCGTATAACGTCTACATAATAGTTTACTATACTAATATATACACTTCTTCATATTCATGCTTAACTTGCCAAAACTGAACATACCAAAGCGTATTAAACGCTCCTCAAATAAAGTAAGTTTCAATATTTTGGAAAATCGTGCGAGTAGAAACATCTTACGGCGTAATCGTACTTCCTGATGATCGTAACATTCTGCATTTGTTGACAAAATTCCTTTATAGTCCCTAACAATCAAATAAAATTATGATGCCGCTCAGTTCTTTGCCATTGCTGTTTCGGCTGCGTACTGTCCATTCGCCATTTTGGATTATGAAGTTTTCCTGTTCAGACGTTTTATTTTTTCAACAAAAGTTCTTTGTTTAAACACGGAACTGATCGTTTCACTCTTTCATTTTGGTCACATTTCATTAAACCTGGGTGGAACTTGACTGTTTAGCATATGACACGGGTCCCCAAATCAATTAGGTGGCCAACAGTAGCTCAATAGTCTATTTCTGTTTTTAGATTTATGTTAAATCGTATTCCTGGAACTTTCGCCTGTCATTTCTTTAAAAATCAAAATTTCTACCGTTTTTTAGGGATTTTTTTGAGTTTAAAACTGCCTTACACGTAATGATCATAATAGTGTGCCTCACCAAGCTAAACTAGAAATAGCTGACACTAGGTTGCCCCCGGTGTTAATCAGTTTTTCTTTTCTGTTCATCCTTTTCTATATTCCAGAAAATTGATTGGAAATTAAT
Organism: Oculina patagonica; assembly: GCF_052425735.1. NCBI lineage: Eukaryota > Metazoa > Cnidaria > Anthozoa > Scleractinia > Oculinidae > Oculina > Oculina patagonica. The sequence goes on along the minus strand of NC_135769.1, from coordinate 10,709,391 downwards.
TTTCTGTTTGGGAGGTTTATGAAGAAAACGCTCCTTGTTGGCTTGTGTTTTTTAATGGTTTCTGGACTTTTCTTCATAAAGATGGAAAGAGGACATACGTTTTAGTTAAAGTCAAGTAAATAAACAAAACAACACGAAATTAAGCAAAGAATTCGGAAAGATTTATGATACGGTAAATTTAATTACAAGAACGGAACAGCAGTATCTTGACATCATTTTGTCATGTTTTGCTTTGGTGAGTGATCTCAGCTAGACTCAAACTAGACTTTAGAAAAATTTCTTCGCCTTTATTAATATGACACGCCGGGGCGAAGGTCGACCTATCACGACTTGCGTCGATCGTTTTCGCGTCTTTTTCGCTCACTGGGCCGCTTTGCGGGGTCGAACTCGCTTCACTGTCAGTGTCAGTGTCGAGGATAAACTTTAGAAGCAGCAAAACGTTTTTAAATTACCATTTGAGCCGGTCCAATTGTTTTCTATATATTTGGGCTGAGAGCCCAAGCATGAAGAATGACATAAGAATGATCAACCTTAAGCTATAAAAGAAAAGTCCGAAATAATTTTTCACTTCTGTTAATGCAAATGCCTGCCGTGAGTTGCCTGCCGTGTTGCCGCATATCATCTTGTTAATCTCGTCAGAACGTGGACTGATCAAGACTTTTTTGTTCAAGTAGTTTGCGCTTGGTAAATCGCGGTATTGGACAAAGGCTTTCTTATCGTAAATTGCGGTCAAATTTGTAGATACGTTCGTACGCGTTCCTAGACAAATTTCGTATTTGTCTTTATGGGAACGATCAACTTTTTAAAAGGAAAGGATACCAAAATAATTTCTCACCTTTGTCAATGCAAACGCTGGACTTTCTAAAAGACGTTCGCTTCTCGTTTCCTGTTTGGCGTGCTGCGAGTCTTAAATAATTATCTCGAGATCTCTTTTGAATTTCTATCATCTTGTAAATCTCGTCCGGAGGTAGACTGATCAAGACTTTTCTCCGTTCAAGTAAATTGCGCTTGGTAAATCGCGGTATTGGGATAAGGCTTCCTTATCGTAAATCGCGGACAAACTTGAAGATACAAATTTAGTCTTCGGGGCTTTGTGAAATGACAGCATCACTCAGAAGTAAAAATGTGGATTTTCTTACTTCTCTGCGAGTTAATTAACGCGAACTTTTTTCAATAATTACATTGCTTTCGGCTTTTAGACATTGTGAAATGAATAGGTCTCGAATAAAACCTCAACTTATCTTTACTCCAAGCAAGAAATCGTTGAAGCGTTGTCATATCGAGTGCGCACGTTTTTTCGCTGATTGATTGTCATCATCACCCAATCACCACGCAGAGATTCGTTCATCTTGTTCGTTTATATTAACCAATCACCTTACAGGCATTTATCACACCTCCCGATACATACTTGCGGGCTTTCTGTCGGCATTCTACACAACCCCCGATACTATTTGGGCGCCCATTTTGGTCAAATCGAGATGGGACCACTCCTGGAACTTTGAAAGTAAAAGTCAGAAAACCAAATTAAAGGCCAACTTCTGCAGTAAGTTTCAGGAAAATCGGTTGACTCCGACTTCCAAGGTCTGGCACACTTTCTCCGACAATGACACTTGAGAGGCAAACGTGATGTTTATCGTTTTCTGCCGCTTCGGCGGGCCTGGAGCTTGATCGTCTCAATTTTGCTTTAGTTTTAAGTTTTCGTCATTTTTAAAGGAATAATTCATGAGCTTCCAGAAAATGTGCCCCGGTATCAGGACCATGGATAGACCATGGTCAACCATGTTTTGAACATGGTTATTCATGGTTGGTGACCATGGTAAACCATGGTCTGACCATGGTTTGACCATGGTCGACCATGAACGTTAAATTGCACAAGGCTGACCATGGTCAACCATGGTCAAATTGACTGTGAAAAGAACAAGGTCGAACATGTTTGACCATGGTCTAAAGCCATGTTTGACCATGGCCAACCATGGTAGCAAAATGACACACCATAACATGAAATAACATGGTACACCATGAAAAAACATGGTCAACCATGTCCATTCTTTCATGCAGACCATGAAAAAACATGGTCAGCCGTGTTCTCTGTTTATCCCTTGCATCATAATTATTACAAACGTTCTGTTGCTAATTATTATAACAGATGAATATATATATATAATGCATATAAGGAGCCCAATTAGTTTACATTTGTAGACATAAAAACATAACAGCCATTAAGAACAGCATGAAACAAAGTTTTATTGGGCTAACACTACTTTCTTGTATACACTTTCATTAAATACCTATGTGCATTCAGAAACAATGTCTTAACTCAGATGCCTTTCTTTCACTTCAAAATTTGAGGCTTATGGTTTCTGACTCAGACAAGAAAAAAAAGGCAGACTTAGCTGGTGGCTGTCTTCTGATAAGATGCATGATAAAGTTCAGTTCTTTCTAGTTTGTCCAGTTTGGAAGTTGTCCTTGCTCTACTTTAGCCTGTAAAAATAAATCAAATGCATGCCCCAATTAACTCTTAATTTGTATTTAAGTAGCTATAATGATTTGGTATTCTCATTACTAGAGCACACGAACTTTGTGAGAGCTTGCAAACCTTAATAAGATCAGATAGCACTAATGCCTTGGGAAATTTACAGTGTACATGTATTAAATCCACAATCCACAACAGTGTAAAAATTTACATCCTGATGAAGCCTGTAAGCAGCTATAAGCTAGTTGGAAAATTTTAATTCGGTATTCAAATTACTCCTTAACGAAATTATAAGCGGGAATTTTTGTAACGGAGGTCACACGCACAGCCGAAATAATTTCACCAAGCATATCCAACGGCTACAATGCATTTCGTGCAAATAAAGTGTTATGATTCTTTAAATGAAAGCCTCTAGTTCTGTGAAAGCCCAGCTGGTTTAATCAGGGAAATACAATGTTATTTGTACTCACCGAACCGCTCAAGTTGTAAACGACTGCCCAACTGCCATAGTGTTATGACACCACAGAAACAAGGCCTTTGATCAGCTCTAAGAATCACCAGCTAAGTACACTATTCGCCTTTCGTTTAACAAAGCACAATCTGTTCTTTATAATATCTGTACAAAGCGAAACACATACTGACTGTACAGTTTAGAATAAAAAACAATCTCACATGCGACGAACGATCACAAAACTATTCAAAACCACGGCGCCAAAAGGAGAATGAAATAACGATGAACATGACATCACGTGGGATGGTTTGCGTAACGTGATTGGTTTCTCAACAGAATTCCGCTGGAAAGTTGAACTGCGGTCTCAACAATAATGGCGGAACGGCTGAAAGCTGTTCGAATCTTGCTCTTTGCGATCTCATTGTGGTGAAATTGTCAAGGTTTATAAAGGAATAAACGGTGAGAATGAAACACATATCAGGTCGTCAGTTTATTTGCCAAGGTTTTCGACAATTTTAAGGGTGGAAAATCTTTCTTCATCCACAATGCAGGAGACATTGATGTGAACGGAAAGTGGACTCTGGCGGCTTAAAATTCTTTATCTTGTTTATCTAAGCTCGGTATGCATTATGCTTTTGTTGTTAAGTAATGCTCATTTTTTTTTAATTTTTAGTATTTGAGGTTGGATTTAACAAAAATTGACAGAAATTCAAGGCCTATAATTGAACTCCAGTATTCATATGAAAATACGTCAAGTTTATAATTGACACATAAGCTTATTAAAATCCTAGAAAACCCATTAATTCCTTAGAATTTCCAGAAAGCTAAAAATTTATTTTGCATTTAAGGGAATTGGTAAAAAAATAGTTCACAGTCAGCCAAATGTAAGACATTGAAATGCATTATAATTATTATTTTTAATTACCTTGGCCATAGACAAACATGGTATTCCATGGTCTTTAAAAAGAAATTAAGAAGTCGCTCCTATAAGTAATGTAATAATTCTTTTAGCAAGTCGAAGCCACCGATTAGAGAATTCTTGGACCTGTATTTGATGAAATCGTACATTTATTTTCTGAGGTAAAATGATTTGTCTTGTGGTCTTTCTAGGACATGGTTTTCCATGGTAGTCCATGGTGTGTTGGCATTCTTCGTCCAGTGCTTTATAAAAGTTAACAGTTACAAGCTAAAAGTTATGAATATGAGTTTTAATCATTTATAAAACACCTTAGGCACCCTTATCAAAACAAGGATTTTTAATATTAACAATTATGTTACCCGACCATGGTTGACCGTGAACCATGGTCAGTGGCCAAAGTGGACAATGGTCAGACACCACGGTCATAGCATTGTCAACCATGGTCAACCATGGTTGACAATGAAAAACCATGTTACCATGGTCAACCTGACGCCGGGGTGTGGTTTGTAGTGGTTTGTATTAAAAACAAAAGCGCTGGAGCAATCCGCGCGCAGACGGTCCTGAAGGGTGGCTGATACCTTAATTCAGAAAAAAAATGTTCGGCTCCCACGAAGTTTCCGAAGGTACTTGTGCGAAACAATTTCAGTGATCGAATGATAAAACAATAGCGGAACTCGGTTATCGTAAAATATCGTGATTTTTGCTCAACCTCGTCCAAGAACTGTTAAATGTTTCGCAGGAAACTCGCCTGGCTGCAACCTCGGTTAAAGATTAAAAGCTGTTCGATGTTGTTTCACATTCATTTTCGTGAGATAAGATGGTGTTTAAGTGTGAGTTTTTGCTTTACAAGATGACAGTCACAATCATAGATCGAAAGGAAATAGGCTTGTTCCGACGAAGGCGAAAATGGCGACTTGACACCGACCGAGTGCATAACGTCCATTACGACCATTGACAACGACTCTGCTTTTCTACACGTTTCGAGATCTTGCAAGTACTATAGATTCTATTTGCGAACGTGAAATGAATATCTTCGACTTCGGCCATAAAGGTTCCTTTTCGGCTGAACTGCAGAAGCACACGCTCTTGAAAGCGGCTTTTGTATGCAGCCAGTGAAATTAATAACACATTTTAAGTATTTATTATTGAGATTGATCATAAGACTCATAAGTGACAAGGATTACTCCAGGTTAGTCAATTCCACATATTTGTTTTTACAGAAAAGGCTTATCACAAAGTATTAGAAGTGCAACATGCAGAAAATTAATTTGCAAAACTATTGCTTTCATCAATCCTGTTCTATCTTGCGTAGCAATGCCTGATGGTAACAGAAAATTTGCAAATCCATTGCTTTAATCAATCCTGTACTTTCTTGGGTAGCAATACCTGAAGGTCACAGTTAATTTGCAAAAACTATTGCGTTAATCAATCCTGTACTGTCTTGGGTAGCAATACCCGAATCATTCGTGATTTGTGTAATTTACCGGATAAGTTAAACACTGAGACTGCTCCACCTTCTGTCAGTAATGACAAAGAATATTCCACCCATGTTGTCCGTGATAATACAACGGTATTACTGTGTACTGTGACCACAACTGGAATCTTCTTCTATACAAAGAGGCTTATTATATCAAACGCCTAGCACCATCCCTGAACAATGGACTAAAATCTAGCAGAGAACTCTATCTATTCTCCTGACTAAACTTATTTTTTCCGTCTCCTCGCTCACAGTATTTAAGATCTATCTTGTATGCTAATTTTATAAGTCTGATGATGGTATAGCTTATACCGAAACATTACAATCTATTTTTAAGATTTTTATTTGTTGTCTGAATTGTTGGACACAATGAACTTATTCGGGTTATCCTTCGTCCTTTAAATACCCGAAGGTCACAGTTAATGTGCAAAACTATTGCTTTAATCAATCCTGTTCTGTCTTGGGTAGCAATACCTCATGGTAACAGTTAATTTTCAAAATTATTGCTGTAATCAATCCTGTACAAATTTGGTAAAAATAATTGCTTTAAATAAGTTAGCCCTTTTTCGCCCCCTTATAAAAAAATCCTAATCGTCGCATTGGAGACACGAGTGCAAAAACATTTTCAACTGTTAGTTCCGGATTTTAAGGATGGGACCTAAAAACTGAACAATTTACAAAAGGTGATACCTGTGCACGCGCTGACATTAATTCTGGTCAAAACTTCATATAGACACGCACATTTCCTAAACGTTGCATGTTGATGATTTGATGGAAAAATTTCTTTAGTGGTATTGGCTGGAAACCATCAGACAGTAAGAGAATACAAAGCAGTTTTTAGTGCAAATGCTGGATAAATTTGAAAGCAACTAGACTTTGTTGTCTGGCAGTGAAGACCACTAAATTTTGCTTCGTTCCTATCTGTTAGTAGTGTTTGTTTTGTGCCCTAAGCCAGGGAAATTAACCCAAGTTTTGTCACGGATTGCGTTTAGTTGAGCTGGCTACAGCAGTGAAAAGTGATCGAGCGATAATATTAATTCACGGTTTATCGTTTTCTCGTCTTAGCTTGTATTGTTTTGTATTGTCCGCCAAAAAATATTTTTCCTTTGAGCGTAAAAAAAAAAAACTCAGCGCAGATAGCTTTAACCGAATTGTAACCATTTCTTAGAGTATCATTTTTACGTCACGTGATTATTTAATATAACACCCCTTCCATCTTCATAAACACACAACATGTCAACCCATGGTGTTTAGCTACCTACGCAAATTAGTTGAGGGTTCATTGAATGTACCCTCAGCTAATTTGCATAGACATTTCTTGGGGCTCAAAGCTCGTCTTCAAAATCGTGCGGGGCTTTAGTTATATTTCAATTGGTAGCTTCGCAATTGTTATGTCAATTTTGGTACGTGTAACGAGAAAGTCCATAGCGTGAGATCTTCATCGAAAAAAAAAGAAATCCCCCACACTAAGGGTCGTGGGAATCTTCGGACCAAATTACGTGGCAATCCGTAAAATTCTCATACCCTATGAGACACTTGCATAGAAACAAAATTGCTTTTTTTCGCGTTTAACCCTATTCAGACCGGGATTTTTTGGACCTTCTCAGACCGGGGGGGGGGGGGGGAGCTTCGGAAGCCCCCTTATGTAACTATCAGAATACTTAAGCAATCACCATGAAACTTATAGGATGTTTTGTACGTCCAAAACTCTTTTTTTTGGTATACGTCACGTGAGATGGTGACGTCACATCAAGTGACAATTACATCATGAAGTCAAAACAGCCGCCATCTTGGATCCGCCATCTTGGATTTCAAAATTTTTCCAAAATGCCAGAAAACCACCCAAAATCACTGCAAAGTACTCAAAATGAATAAAAATGTGCTTTAAACCCGTAAAAATGTAAAAAAAAATAATCCAATTTAAGTTGATTTTTATTAACAGAAACACGCAAAATTACAAATTTGGGAAAACATGCCTGTCAAAATGCCGTTGCCATGGTGATGTCAAGTTCCTGACCCATCATCCAACCCTACCAAATAGTTGCCAGATAACTCTGAAAGTTTGGCAGCGTTTGGTTGAATCTTAAAAAAGTTATAAAAGTTCAAAGTCAGCGCAGGCCTCAAAAGCCCCCCCCCCCCCGGTCTGAATAGGGTAAAAGGTTTATAAGCATTTCACGCCTTTTCTGTGCCATACGCTAACACTTCGGATACCGCAGGCGCCTCTGACTGAGCATAAACCAGCCAGTAGAAGATCAGGATATTCCAAATGAGTCCCAAGAGGCGCTTATGACAGGAATACATTTCGCGCTTTGTAGGCGCTTGTTTGTGGGACATGGAAAGAAAATAAGTCTTGAAGCAGAATATCGGCGATTTAATTCGCTATGAATTCCTTGGCAACCGCCTATCATACTTTAACATATCGAAAATGAATACCAAGGGTCAACCAAGATTTCGAGAAAATCAGGCTTGTTTTTAAAACAAAAGAATATGGCAATCGTTGCTATGGTAATCACTGCTTTAAAGAAACTAGTAAGAAATCAATCTTTGGTCAAATGTTGTCATTATGGTGAAGTTTTGCAAAAATCAAAGACTGGCTGCGGAGGTAATTTTCATTTTCAAAACAACTACCCCAAGGCTAAAAAACTACATCGAGCCTCCTGTTAATACAGAACAATATGTTGGTAATACTATAATCTTTTGGACAAGGGATTCGTTTTCTAGATGACCTTCCTGGGCCACCTCGCTCCCAGGGAAGAGAGAGACCCTGGGGACGAGGTTGCTTCCTGGGTATCAGAGTCAAAACAGTTCAAAGTGAGGGGAGGAATAGCTGGTAGAGCAGGTTGTGTTTAAACCAAGCGTAACGATTTAAATGTTCAACGTATGCTTATGATTAAAAAATCCGCATGCTTTCTTCTTAGCTGTCTTTACAACTCTGGGCGCAGGTAGAGATATGTTTGCCTTCACTGTGAATCAGAATTCGTACGTACTGGACGGCCCATCAAATAATGGACCAGTGACTGCTGTGGTAAGTATTTAGCGACAATTTTCGTTACAAATGAACTAAGGTTACTAGTGCGTCATAGAGTCTTCTGGGATGTTCTTCACACTAAGGGCAAAAGTTATCGCTGTTTTTTTATTATTTCTTAGTTGTCGATAAAGGCCCGCTGAAACGGGCAACATTTTTGTTCAGCTTGTCTCGCAACATTGTTGCATTGCAAGTTGAACGAGTTGTTGCCCGTATTACTACCGCGCGCTCGACTTGTCTCACAACACATTTCGATGTTGCAAGTTGCAGCAACATGTTGCACAAAGTAGAACCGAGTTCTACTTTTTGCAACATTTTTTTTTTCAACTTGCAACACCGAAAATTGTTGCGAGACAAGTTAAGCGTGCGGTAGTAATACGGGCATCAACTCGTTCAACTTGCAATGCAACAATGTTGCGAGACAGGTCGAACAAAAATGTTGCCCGTATTACCGGGCCTTAATTGTTTTACGAGTAGTTTTGTTTGTAGTTATCTAGCCCTTCAAACGGTTTCACCTCATATATATTTGGCATTTGCAAATTACATTTCTGAATTGGTTTCCTTTACCTGAACAGCTCTCGAGCTCACAATCACAAGCATTCCTAAACTTACCGTAAAAACCCGCAAATAAGCCGCACCTTTTTTCCAAAAACTTCTGCTCGAAAGCGGGGGTGCGGCTTATCTGCGGGAACATTCGAAAAAGGTGCCGTAAATTTTCGTGACCTGATGCAATTTTATGAAAAATTATGTACATTAATATAACATAAAACTGCAAGAGAGTACCAGTCATTGCTTTTCTTAAGACATATAAATTATCAAACAAGAACTTGAAAACAAAAAATGGGCGCTGGGTGCACAGAAATGGGCGCTGGTCGTGCATCAGTTCAGTGGCTATAAAAAACGTGATCTCAGGTTCGCATTCTTTATCCATAAACATTATCTTTTGATTATAGTTGTTTGGCATTAATTGTCTTAACCTTGAAAACAATTAAATCAAGTTGTAATTAAACTTTTCATTTTGCAATAATTCCTGCAAAACATCCTTTGACAACTGTTCTAAAGCATTTAACCTTATTTAAGCGATATTTTTAATTTTAGTTTACTCTTACCTAAATTTATGCAATGGTGAACACTTTCGACGCTCGATAAACACCACTCGATAACACCACTGTTCGAAAAAACGAAGTTAAAAATTGCTTTTAATTTTATCCGCTCACTCCAAACATTTGCATGGGCATAGCTCGAAGACCATTCTTTTACTGCAGCAAATTTTTGTTCCACTTGCCTCTCTCCGCGATTTAAGAATACGGAAAAAATAACCATGGTTTTCAAACTTTTGGATTTCTCCAACACCATGAACTAGAGAGAGTGGAGGCGTTTTATATTAGCCTTGCTTTTCACGTTCAGCCTCACGCATGATTGGGCAATAGTTTTCAGGGCGACGATACTTTTTTCCCGTAGGGGAGGAGGGTAAACGAGACCGACGAGGGTGCTCTGCCTTACACATGTACACTGGCCTGAGCTCCCATAGGTTGATTTTGCTTCACATAATCAGTTAGAGACTCACAGGTGTACCGCGAGGGAGTTTTTGTACCAGATTTGCTCATGTCGGCTTTCTCGCAATTTTTTCATGAATATTATTCATAAGTAATCGCATGATTTTCTTGGAAATTTGGGATAAATAAGCACTCGTAAATTTTTCAAACACTACAAATTGCACTCACCCTACGGGCCTTTAAAGAATTTACTTGTGCTTATTTATCCCAAATTGCACTCGAAATCATGTGATACAAACTGTATTGGAGGGTTTAGGTGTCGAAATTCATTTTGCAAATGTTGTCTAAAAATAATGATGGCTTCAAAGTTTAAAGTTAAATGATCACACAAGTCATACAGTTTTACCGGCCTCAATGAGATTCCAACCATCCTACTATTGGAGCTTTACAGTTTATTTACTTGTGTAAAAAGGTCGGCCAAAAACCCTCACACGTCAAGTGTCCACTCATTGAAAGCTTACTTGTCTTCTAACTTTAAGGCATACTCAAGCTCAAGTGGAGGGACTACTATAACGAATTCAATGAGATTCGTACCATCATACTACTGGGGCTTTACAATGTTCAAAAGCGTGGCGCACAATACCTATCTGGGCTGCAGTAACGACGGAAGCGCACTTCTGATAGACATGGCCAGCACAAATTATCCGGATCCACGAGCTATGTTCAATACCATCCTTATATAATCATAATAAATACATGCCTTTAATATACAACTTTTAGCAAGCTGTGTATGTTTTACTTTTAATGTATCGGGAAATATTTTAATTAATATCAAATAAGTGTTTCATTTTCGTTTTTACTGAAATCTTGTTTAGTTCCTTCAGGGTACCAAAACTTTTAAGCGATCTACGTTTAGCACGGGTTATGTTTATAATGGGTACGTTACTACTTCAAAGGGACTCTGTCACGGGGTTTTAATGCTTTTTGTTAAAAAAATAAAATAAAATAAACTTGGCGATTAGGTCTTCTCGTACACGAAATATACCTGGTACATCAAGATGGAGATATAAAGTAAATTATTGTTGAAAGAAGAAGGAAGTCATAATAAATTTTAGGTTTTTTTCCAGTCCATGGGACAAAACCTGAATTTTTCAAGTTGAGGTCTCAGACTAAAGTTCATTATGGCATCACGATAACATTACTTGTTTATCGCTTCAGTACACTTGCATCGTGCAACAAATTTGGACCATTGTATTAATTATCCGTAGTTTCATATGTCTTTAGGCTTTTGAGTTTTCTAAGTGAAACTGGCGACAGTGTCCCTTTAAAAATTAACCACTGTAAAAATTTACGTTAGGTTATACGAGTTCCACTGCCATAGCTGTTGGAACAAGTAGCCATGGGGCTTTATATACAGACCGAGTAGCGTTATTTCCTTTTGTTGTTATTAAACACTAGTTGCGTTATTAAACAATTATTCGCCGAAGGCGAAGTGATTATTGTTGAATAATCCCCGAGACGAAGTCGAGGGGATTATTCAACAATAATCACTGAGCCCAAGGCGAATAATTGTTTTAGTATAATTTTTAGAGGTGATCATCAAGAACTTAAAAATAACGATAGCAAACAAGAAAACAGCAAACACGAGTGTTCGCTTGCATACGGTGTAAACCAGTTTATTTCATCGATTGGAATCAGAATTTATTTAGTTAAAGAAGTAAAACGGAACAAAACAAACACCATGAGAACGATAGATGTCCGGTACCTTTGTATGATTGTTGATGACTTCTAAGCAAATGTGTGAATCCTCTCGAAAATGAGTAGCTCTGGTGAGAAGAGAACTAAATAATGTTTGCTCAATCGATCTGACTGAGTTTCTCATCGATCGCTAAAACCGCCGTGTTTACGATCATTTCTAATGCCTTGAGAACCATCTCTTGAAAATATTTTCGGTCCAAAAGCCTTGGTAGTTAATTTGAAAAATTCCCAGTGTAACCAAGCCTTCAAAGCTATAATCACCTCGCGCGGGGTGAATATAGCCTCATAAACCGAGCTTCTCGACCAATCAGAATGCTTCAATTCTTATAATCACCTCTGAAATTATACTAAAACAATATACAACCGATATACAATATACAATACTTGTCCGCTAGTATGGTCAAACGGCTGCTTTTATCATGAATCGTTAACACCACTTGGAATGTAGAGATGGCAGCTGGGATGTCTGTTTTCTTTCTAATACTAAAACTCATGAAATATAACTTGTCTCTTTCGTTTATGTCTTGTTCTGGTACTTTACCTTAGAATAATTATTCGAGTTCCACTGCCATAGCTGTTAGAACAAGTAGCCATGGGGCTTTATATACAGACCTAGTAGCGTTATTTCCTTGTGTTGTTATTAAGCAATAGTTGCATTATATTGAAGCGTGACAACCGATATACAATAATATACAATACTTGTCCGCCAGTAAGGTCAAACGGCCGCTTTGCTTTGATCATGAATTGTTAATTATAACACCACTTTGAATGTAGAGATGCAAGGGATGTCTGTTTTCTTTCTAATACTAAAACTCATGAAATATAACTTGTCTCTTTCGTTTATGTCTTTTTTCTAGTCCTTTCTAACTATAACTGCTCGGTTCGTTTTTGGTTTGTGGAGACGCGAAATGGCATAACTCGCTTAAAACGCCTCGGATCGGCCTGAGAACCGCAATAGCAACAGACATAGCAACAAGACATCGAAGCAAGTTGATTTTATTGTCAAAATGTCATTATTTTTAGCTCTAAATTCGAAAGCGTTTTCTCCCATACAAACCTTAATAATAATAGATACCTTATTATAGAAATATAACGAAGCATTTTAACAACGCGAACAAAATTTACACGTGATACAATTAACGCGAATTTAAGAAACGTTTTGGTTAAGGTCGCGCAGGACCCTTGCTCATTAATATATTCATTAGCCAAATTTCTTGTTGGAGTGCTGTCTTGTAAAGCTTTAATTCACTACATTTTGAATATCGATTCCTCTAAAATTTAATAAGGATACCCAGGGATGATGGAATTACATCATGATTGTCCTTTTACTGAGAGATGACCGTTGTCTGTGATGTTACAAGCCCTTAAAAGTTTAACTGAAGATAATGCGATTTTGTGTCCAAGTTTTCAGCTAGCACAGCGCACCAAATTAAATGATTATATAGCCTAGTGATAAATCGTAACTTCTTTTGTGTTCCCACTAGAACGAAATTTTCGATCTCAAAAACCGCTGCAAGTTAATGGCTTATAAGAGAGTAAAAATGTGAAATCTAAACTTTGAAACATGCTCTCTTCATTTTGAGAAGGAAATTTAAAAATTCGCTCTAGCCAGAACACAATAGAGTACACCAAGTTTATGTTCCTCGCGAATCAACTCTTGAAATTCTATATCGGCGGAGAAAACTTGGACACAAAATTGCAGGTTTTGAGGCTTCCGAAGACCTTCCGAGTCGATGTTTACAACAACGTGTGCTTTATTTAAAGCTGTGAATCTAATTATGATAATTCGCTATGTTCCAGCGCACGGGATGCGGGGCTGAGAACAATACCGTGTAATTACTTGTACAAAGAACTCTGAGAAAAAAAATTCTCATGAATATTTCGTTTGTTGTCGGCTTCAGTCGTCGCAGTTCGTGCATACTCTTTAAATAAATACATACATAATGATTTCAAGGGTCCTGCGCGACCTTAAATGCTTATAGTAAAAGTGTTTACATTAATAAAATTAAAGCAAATTTTTGAAATGCGCGTTAATAACATGTATCGTTAATTTCCTATAATAAGGTAAACCTTTATAAATACGAACCGTTTTAGCACTGAACAACTTCATATACCACTCGGCGAGAGTCACGTTTCGTTTTTCAAAAGAGTATTTTCAACTCCTCACATTGTGAGCTTGGACTGCCTGTGTACAGTGTACATCAGTTATGTTGAAGGTGCGACAAATTGGCTAGCAACCAGTTGGGTGGAACCTACCAAACATCAAGAAATTCATTATCTTCCACCATTACGAGAAAAAAAGTGCTTTATGGAAGCAGCAGAGATGAAAAATGCACCAAGCAAGGATAGTATCTGTGGATTAAACACATGCAACGACAAGCCAAAACTTTGGCACCGAAAAATAAATGCATGCACATAGATAAACAACTTTCATACACTGTACCTTGAAAGACCATCATCCTGCTACTGATTGATGTGACATATTTACATGTATTTATAAACTGTAAGAACTGCGAGTAATTTGCACAGACTCTGCACATCCTGCACCATTTTAATGTAAGTCAAGTCATTTTTCCTTCCTTTTCAACGGCTTAGAGCCCAGCTCGTGAGTTGCAAATAATTGCCTACATATCTAACTTGATTGATGGAGCAAAGCTTTAACGGGTTGAACACTTGACTCGTTACGTTTTGCCAGGTACAGATAACGTTGCGCTTGCTTTAGACAGCAAAGGTCTTTATCCACATCAATTAAGACTCAGCACTAGACTTTAATTTAGGGCTGATTTAAGGCGGTCGTGACGATATTTGGCTTGAACATTTCAGTGGCTTTAGACCGTTGTAATGTGCGGAGGTATTGCGGCCTTTTACAACGATTTTTTTGAGTCTAATGCTTGCGTGCGCTTTGCGCATGCGCATTAGACTCTTTGTTATATGAAAAAAGCTGTTAGCAATCCCAAGGGAATGGTTCGGGATCGATAATCGTTCGCTGTAATGTAGAAAACAATGATCAGCTGCAAGAACGGACTCCGTACGGACACGCACGATTAGTTTCAATTAAAAACAGCCAATCAGCGACACGTGTTCCCACGCATAATTAAAAGTTCTTTCTCAAGTCACGATTATTCAACACTTGAACAGGACGAAATAATTTTCCAGTTAAGACATTTGTAAGCTTTTTGTGAAAATAAATCTTCGTTTTCAGTTCAGTTAAGCACTTGTGTTTTCGTCTTGCTTAAAAAGCAAGACGTCTTTGAGAAAAAATATTTCGACGGCGACTCGCGTTTATTTACACAATGCGACCAAATATTTATTTTGTTTTAAAAAATAGAAAACTTTACCTCGGTTTTTGTATTTAAATCATTCGAATTTTGACCAATTTTTTCTTTACAATGCAAACAAAAACCTTCAAAAATAAAAGATGTACATGGATAAATGTAAATCAAGTTACGCGACTAAATCAAAATGCGTTTGTTTGGCCGCTTTGCAGTATTACACTGTCCCGGCCTTTGCCATACACTGAAATCGAATTTCATGCTTTTACGACTCTCAGAGATCTTAAGTTCTTCTTACAGCTAGAAAAATCATAAAATGGTTACGTTGATATGGAAGTGATGATTCGCGAAATTTGTACATCATGATAAACAGTCTTCGCTCCTGTGTATGGTAGCTCGATAATAATTGCCTAGTTTCCAGCGTTCAAAAGGTCATCATTATATTGACGTGAGCATTTACACCCGTTTTTAGGAAAATCTGTCACTAAGTGCTTACAGTACAATGGAGTAACAGTCACTATTTCAAGTGCTTTTATTGCAAAATCTGTTTCAAGAGTCATCATCAAAATGGTGAAAAATCTGAAAGAAAACGATGTGAAGTTCTTCAACCCTTGTTGTAATGAACATGCTTTTTGTAAATCGTCACGCAATCTTGTCCAAATGTTTAATCGTTTCTGCTTTTACGGACAATACGGAAGAAGTAACATCAACTCCTGTTCATACTTTAAATTTTGTGAAGCATATAACATTTATGACTGTTTCATTTTTATCCATAATCATCCACGATGCCCCTAGCTTGCTATAAGCATTTTAAATTAAACTCCCGAACACAAACCTCTAACCAATTTTAACCGGCTTACGAAAACCGCGCAATCTGTATCACTATGCCATACGGCATTAGACTCATGTCACCCTTGGTGACCTATTTTTTACATCCGGGGTATAATAAGATAAGAAGATTACAAAGATCGCGACTGATGGTCTAGAAGAAATCACTTCAAACCCTAATGTGAGTAGAATTCTCTTCATTTGATGATTTTTTTGCCGATTGGTTTGGCTAGCGATGAGCGCTTTCTGAAACTTGTAAGTGAGAAGCAATTCGATATGCGTGGTTTCCTTCCCTGAAGTGACATGAACAATGACCGAATCGTCTCGCTGAGTCATGAATTATTTAGTTATTCTAATCCCGATTTCTTTGAAAATGAAGCGAACGTCGATGTAAAACGCCTTTTGATAGTTCATTTTAGACCATGCATGGGTTTAGAAAGCTTCAGTACAGCTCTCGATCTAGCAATGTTTAAGTTTGTTTTTAGTTGATGTTATTTCATATTGTAAACAAGTTAATTAAATTGGTAAAATTCATGATTTGAACAAAATGCCGTAAATGCAGTCTTCTTGGTTCGAAAAGACATAAATTAGAGTAACTTACGTTCACCTCGAGCTAAAACTAGCCCTCATTCAACGCTCGTTGCCGAAATTGCATATGGCTCAGAACAATAGTGTTGTGTCGAAATTCAGAAGACATACTTTACTAAACGAATTCCCAGCCTTTGGCTTCAGCAAATAATTGATCTGCTTGCCACTGAAAAATAATGATATTTTGCTTAACCTCGTCCAATAATTGTTAAGTATTACCGTAAATGATCTATAAAGCACCGCAGCGCTTATTTAATTTTCCCTGTTAAAGGTGAGGTGCTGAGGGGAATATAGAGAGAATTAAGTAAGGCACATTCCGTAATGATTCGATTTAGCGCCCGGGTCACTTATTTACTTTTGGAACCTCATTATTTTTTTTTAGAAACAACCAAATGTTCTAAACGAAACCTTAATAAATATCAAAATAAATTACAATAACAGAAACTTTAGCAGTAACAAATTGTTGAAAGTTCAGTTACTTTTAAAAGAATTGTTCATCTTAGCAGTAAATATACACATGGACGATACGGTGAATGTTCATGAGTTTATTTTTTCGACGTCAATGACTGCAGTAGGGGCAGTTATCCACAATAGGGGCGGTTATTAGAATTGGGGCGGTTATTGGAATAGGGGCACTTATTGACAAAAACATATTCGAATGGGGGGCGCTTATTCGGAAGGGGGCGCTCATTGGAAGGAGGGCGTTTTTTTTCAGTAAAGGTGTGGCACTAATTTAAGAGCAGCACTTATTCGAGTAGCCGCGCTTAATCGATCGTTTATGGTACTTTAACGAAATGCGCCTCTAGTACTAGATTTTTTTTGGGAATAGAAAGCCTATAAGCTCTTTTCTCTAAGTACAGTGTCTTTCAAGCGATGTTAGCATAACTTTGAGGCTATCTGATCTATAATCTTCGTCAATGTGTTTGTTGTTTTTTAATTCCGCGAATTCGGCGAAAATAAATTTGCTCAAGCGAAGCGTGAAGTTTAGTCGGCTTGTAGTTTCGATTTCTTCGGCATTTTCCTTCTTAGGAAACCAGTTATTCCAAAACGAGAACCAAAAACCAGTGCTTTTCAGTGCTATGGTATTTAGAGCTGTCGTCTGGTCCTCTTCTTTGCTCAGAACGCCAGCCATGTTTTTTACTTGCATCTCGAAGCGGATTCAAATTTTGCGGCATTCAGATCGCGTGGAAGCGTTTGATTGGCTCCCTGTGGCTGCCTTTGTTTATTAACCAATCAATTGCAAGCGGCTCGTTCAATTTCAGCTCTTTTGAAAACCTCACTCGTGGAAATAAATTTCAAATTGAACTCGAAACCGTATGATTACCCATACTTAATGCTGATCATAGTACTAACCTTATTTCAGTCTAGATCGTCAAAATCTATACACAATTCCATACCGAAACGGCTCAAACACTTCACTCTTTGGGGCTTTACATACCTATATAGCTTATATAAGAAAGTCTTCCGACATAAGTTTGGAAATAAATTAATTTCACAGAGTCAAATTAATTTACCAGGCAATTCCAGTTTCTATCTGTTTTTCTCGAATCAAGTCAGCTTTTTTCGCTAAAAAAGTAAAAAGGAATTAATTTTCTCGACGAGCCGATGAGAATTTGAGAAGATACTGGAATACTTGTCCTTATATGCGTCGAGGTCGCTTTGTTTGGCGTTGTTGTAATACCTGAAACTAGTCAGCGAAATATTTCTCATAAGAAGAATAAAACATGGTTAAAAATATATCTTTTTGTCGATCTCCGGCAGGGGAAAAATGTACACCCTAAGAAGGAGCTAAGAAGTCTTCAGTCACATTCTACGCTTCGCAGCAATACACATATTTCTTATAACCATCACCAGAATCTAGAAGCTGACCGTTGTCAGCCTCGTGTAAAATACATATGCAGAGACTAAACGGAAGTCCTGAACACTTAATTATTGAAACTTGATCAAAACCAAACTAGCTTAAGATATTGACCGTTGATGAAAAAAAGTGTTTACCTAGAGAATATTATGAGAAATGGCTAGTTCGCTGTTTGTTATCGGAAAAACTGTTGCCATGATATCATACAGGTGGTTTGTTTGAAATAGAAAAAAATGACATGATATCAGATTTTAAGGAATATACAACTCATTCAAACACGCACGCAGTAAATATTGGTTTAAAAATAGGCGAGTGGTCCTATTTTACAAACTGAATGAAGCAATACGATGGAGCTCTTGCAAGACTAACTGAAGACATACGACTTCTTAACCACTTGGTGGTATTAAGCGTAAGCATATATATATATATTTAATGTCTTAAACCTTGAGTTTGTCGGGCGATTAACAATCTTTGCTGCATGCATGCTACAAAATAAAAATTAAAAATAAGACAAATTTCTTTTTGCATGTCCATATGGATATTCTTTGTAAGTATCATTGTATGTTTATTTTAATATCTTTAAATAACAAACGTCTAAACGTTTGACTTTCGTTTATCGGTCTAAGCTTTAGACCTATTTACAAGACTGTTTTGTCCGACATAAGTTTAAAACATTACCTGGCCATCAAAATAGTGTGGGGAGACCCTGAGCCTACTTTATTTACAAATAAGTTTTGGTTCTAAAATATAAAAACGTTATCATTGGTAAAATGTGTTAGCGTTAAAGGTCAGAATTCCCTTATTTAAAGTCAGAATTGCCATAAAGAGAGCCGTATGTTGAGGTCAGACTGACGTATTTGATGTGCTTTTTTAATTTAATGGGATCGTTTTTGCTGTTTTATTGACATACAATAATGGAACCTCGGTAGTTTTCTTTACATAAAGTTTTTTTTTTTCTTTCTTTTTAATCACGACGTCACTCAGAAACGTACAGTAGATGTCAAAATAATTCGGAATATAATTGTAGATGTGCTCCCAGTGTGCATTTTAAAACATTATTTTGAACAACTATCCAAAATAAGTCGTTAAAGCCGTCGAGGCATCACGCTTACTGTCAACCTCGTCTGGGAACGAGGTTGGCCTACTGTGATATCAGCTCTATGGAACGCGTACGTCTAGCTACAGTTGTTTCGATATCAGCCTGCACGCGGAAATTAATATTATAAAAGCCTTTCTTGCCAGCAGTAATTTCCTTCAATTACTTTCATCCTACCTTTAGGCTGGCAGTTACTAGCCACTGACCCTTTAATTTGAAGTGTAAACTACATTTCATTCCCTAAAGAAATAACAATAAAGAAGAAAAACGTTATTAAAATATAAATAAAGAGGAGGACATTGGGGTTTGCCGTATTGTGGAATTGACCAATTTTTCATGCGGTGTTTCAGTAATTTAAATCTTGAATTGCGGTATTGCAGAATTCTCCAAACCTGTGGGATGCGTTTTGTAGCGTTTTGGTCGATGATAGTCGGTATAAAAAAAGTTTCTTTCACTTTTTCCGACCAATTTTTAGCCGTTTCTGGTCGTTTCGAAAGCAACCTGAAACAACGTTATTTTGTTGCACATTCAAATTTACGATTTATTGTTTAAACAACCAGTTTAAAGCCGTGTCATTGTTTCCACGGTTCTACCGCTCGTTTTTTGCCTTTTTTTTCGCCGTCGCGTTAACGAATCCGCCAACCATTCAGGCTTACTGTGAAATTGCGGCATTTCTGATTTTTTTTTTTTTTTTTTTTTTTTTTTTTTTTGCGGTATTGCGATATTTGCCGATTTTTTGCGGTAATGCGGTGTTCAAAAACGCCCAATGTACCCTTTTAATTAAGTCAGGTTGCAAATTTGAGAAGTAAACACTCCACAAAGATAAGCAATACCAACAAATTTATGTCGTTTACGTGAGCTAAGCAGTTTTATCTCATCACGTCATCATTAGAGGGATACAGCTAGCATACCGCGCGCAAAGCAACAGTAGCGCAAGTGGATTTGGTAATAGCGGCATAAACAAAAGGGTTCGTTTGAACAACGTCTAAATGCTTCATTATTGAAACTCGGTTCTTACTTATCATATACGTAGCTCATGTCATTGGGTATAGAGGATTCAAAATCGCAGAAATAATCAGCAATCTGTCTCTTAGATTTAACTTTCCATAACTAGTGTTATATCCTAAAAGGGTATTTTTCATACCGCTTTTTCTTTATACTGTTATCAGAATAACCGTTGCCATGGCATCAACAAACAGGCAGCTTGTTCATCAAAGTGATCTGATACCAGCTATTAAGGAATATAGAACTTAATTCAGTCGAGCACACAAACGCAGTAAATATTGGTAAAAAAAAGAATGTGATACCATTTTAAAGACTAAAAGTATCAATCTATACGAACGCTCAAACTGTAGCCAGGCCGGATTCTGGGACTGAGGACATTACGACACATAGCGAGATTTAAACGTAAGTACATCATTTGTTTTAAAGAAATGTCCATATCTTTGAGTTTGGCTGGTGACTGACAATCCTTTCTGCATGCTAAAAGAACTATCACCAGTTTGTTGATTACCACCGGGCCCATAGCCAGACTTTTATAAAAGCTCTGAAATGCCATTTTTAGGTGATATCAGAAAAAGAAACACCTTTTCATTCTGTTCGCCTGTTTCTAGAAACGGCCCTGATCACAAAGTTCTTCTTTGTATACATATCATCGTGTAAGGTATTTTTTAAAACTAAAAAAGCGTGTCCATTTAGTCAAATCACGGCGATAATATTGTTTTAGAACAAATGCCTGTTAATTTTTACTGTCGCTTCGCGAAGTGAACGTCAGGCGTGTAAATTTGTTTTGCCCGAAATAACACGGTCACGTCACGGTATTCGATGTATTCTTAAGTGTGCGTGTGTACGTAAGGAACTGCTCTAGGAAAAGTACATTTTTTTATGCAAGCCTGCTTTGTAGGTTTTTTAGTTCCGTTGGCATATCTGAGCCAGCTTAAACTTGCAAGTATATCGTAATTCTAAGCAAAATTTAAGAACTGCTTACCTAATGGGAACTGTTTGCTAAAGTTAAATTGACGTAATATTGCACTTATTATAATATTTAATGGATCGTTTTAATGGATCGTTTTGTTGACATTCAAAGAGACTTCAAGGCAGGGCGGCAGTTGTGTTCGTCAATTTCCTTTGTGTAATATTTTTCTCTGTTATACAATAAAGACGATACACGGCTACATATAAAATTGTTCAAGTTTTTTTTGCAATGAAGGTGTTTTTTGTCCTTTTCGTATATAGTGACGTTCGGAACCCGATCTGCATGCTAAACAGCTATTTAAATTGAAGAAAGAACTGATACAGGAAGTCCTAAAAAGTTATTAATAAATAAATTTCTAGAACACACTGTAATCAATGCACATGAAGAGCGAAAACGGATTACTGCAAACAGAAGGCAACGGGTGAAATAGAAGTTGTTGTGAGACTGGTATTTTTGCTGGAGAGGTAAAAGACAGTTAGAGATGAATCTTTAATGTGATTTTTTTTTAAATGACAATAATTATGCGCGGCGGATTTACCATCTTGGACTATACAGCTTATAAGTTTCAAGCTTAACTTAAGGCCTGGCTTATTAACACCAGGAAACTTCGTTGCGGAAACATTGTTAACTTGAGTGTTAAGCTTGCATTAAGGTCAGCTTTAAAACATGTAAAGTTTGCGCAAAGCTGATTAAATTCCAAATTTACGCCAACTTTACTTGAGCTTTACACCACAGTAAAGTTATGTTTTCATGCTGTGTTTAGGAAAAACATAAAAAGAAGCAAGACTCGCCATGTTGTTGGTTGTTGGCTTATTTCCACTCTTCGTGCACCCAGGAATTGGCTGCGCCCAAGTTGAATCTCTGCATAAACGTAAGTAAAACTTATATTATTAATTACCGAAGTAAAGTATTCTTCACAACTAAGAGAATGTCATATGAACTTCAAGTCTCTCGTCCCCTGCCCTGATTCTATGAACGCAAAATAATATTGGGCCTTACAATTTCGCTAACCTTGAAAAAGTATATGAAGGCCGTTTTGCACAACGTTAAAAATTATTGTCGTCTTCACATCCTGGGCACAAATCAGGGGAGAGGGTGGTACTTCCTTGATCGTTAAAAATAACAATAATAATGATGATGATGGTGATGATGATGATGATGATGATGATAATGATGATAATGATGATATAAATACGATATGTCTAACTAAGAATGTGCATCTCCAACTGGTCACAGATCCAACGGCACCCTCGCTGTCACTCAACACGTTGGAATTCCCGGATGAAGACGTCCTACCAACTGGCTATAACATAACAATTATTTGTATCAGCAACTTTTCAAAGGAAGATATGGGAGTCCACAGGAATGCGCAGCCATATTGGATACAATACTATTACAACGGCAACTACGGTAACTATTTAGAACAATGTTGTTGTAGCAGAGAAGATTCGAAAGTGTGCAAGTTTTTCATTCAGAATGCCAAAGAGAGCGATTCCGGAAGATATGAGTGCGTGTCTGATAATCGAATGAAATGCACAGAAGATACTCTTGATTTGACATTTAAAGGTTAGTCCTCACGCGTTTATAATTACGTGCTATTGCTTATTGTTTCCCATGCCTAAGTCAACATAATTATGTCAACATATTACTCAATATTCATTCACGCATATTCGGTGGTTTTTACTATACTATGAAATTCGACATCATTCCTTTGCAAAGTTAGGAACATGGTGTGTTCAATGTGTGCTATAGTTAACTGCGCTGCGCAGTTCTTGCTCTGCACGCGGTTTATTTTTCGTTTTGTCGGTGACCAGACCCAGACCTCCACTCGGTCGAGCTTGAAGTCACGCAATGTTTAGAAGCTACAAATCAGTGTTTCTCTATTTTTGTCTTTATAAAGTATGTTTAGTGTGAATTATTCGATTTTGAAGCGTTTGGTTCATGGAAAATACTAAATTTCCACGCTTTCAAAGAGAAATATAATTTAGCGGGCCAGAATCTATGAATAAATACCATCACGTTGGTGGAAAAGAATGTGCTGACATGACAAGTTTCACTTTCGATCGGCTAGAGCCCGAGCGAGTCACGTAATTTTTCAAAACTATCCAGCCACCTTTTAAATCTTTGCAAAGCCATTAACCTTTTCTTACAAAATTCAGTGTGAAGTATTTTGAAGCGTTTGAATCGAAGAAAATACTAAAATTTAACGCTTTAAAAAATACGCTAAAGCGGGCAAGAATTTACATATATTTACATTACATTTGTGTCCCGAAATGTACTGGCGTTGGAAAATTTTTACTTTCACAAGGCACTGATCGGCAAGAATCACGCAATGCTCTGACAGGTTTAAATCTGCCAGAAACGGAAACTAAACAAATCCTCTGGTCTAAACTTAGCATGCTTAGTGTGAAATATATGGATTTTTTAGCGTTATTTATTTTTGGAGCTGTGTCATCTATAGGATTTCTGAAATCTGATGGAAAACCACCGAGACAAACATGCCCTGACTTGCAAAGGTTACGTCATTGCTAAATTAATTCTCCGGGGAATTCCCATTCAGCAAAACACAGGTCTAGTGTTTTTCTCAAATTTCATTAACTTATTTGCTCCAATATTCCATTTTCGGAGCTGGTTATTCAATCTTTAAACGGTAATTCAAGACAACACTGGTTGCTGATTTAAAATATATATATTTTTTTTTGTTTCACGGATCAAGATCGTGGGAATTAAATTTGGCCATCATTAGCATATACAAAAAATATTTAATTTCGGATGGAACTAGTCAACCATGAAATGTCACGCAAGGGGTTTTCCTACCATCTTGTTTGTCAGTCGCAACATTGTTCGACGCAGGTAAAGAGGATGGGGGGGGGGGGGGTATTTTTTGTTCCACCCACATAGCTCCCCTAAAGTGCTCACGAGTCCAGCGCAGTTGTAAGCTCTAAGAGCTCTTGTTTTTCGTGATGTGAGTGGGTTGAATTGAGATACGTTTGACTTAGCTTGATTAAAAAAAGTGTCACCAATAGCTGTTACAGCGGTGCCTGTCTTTTAAATTTATCGTCATAAAGAACTTATTAAAAAGAAGCAGTGATGGCCAGGACGAATTTGTAGGGATTTAATTCGGACGAAGAACAAGAATCAGCATAAATTTCTCATTTTCTTACTTCGCTGATTAAAACATAGTAACATTTAATGTTATTAACAGTCCAGACTTGACCTTTAACTGCAGAACCTTCACCACCACGTTTTATTATTGATCTTCCAAGTCAGTTAAACATTTCAGCCGGAAGTAAGGCCAATCTGAGCTGTAGTTCGTCTGGCGTTCCTCGCCCAGCCATCGCGTGGTTTATGGATGGTCGCCGCTTGCCAATGTCTTTTGTGACAGGAGTGAAGGGCTATTCAATGTTAGATTTTGATTCTGTCAGCCTGAACGACAAAGGGGAGTATTGGTGCGAGGCAAACAGCACTGAAGGGTGGAACAGATCCACAACTGTGAAGTTGACAGGTACTTACAGAGTATAATAATATTACTTCTTAACGGTATTTTGATACTGACATACTCATTGTATGGACACCTAGTTAAACTTGATGATTTTTTCTAAGAAATAAAATGAGCCTGACAGCTCGATTCGAATAACTACACGAGAGTCCGACTTGATTAAGGTGGATTTATAGGGCCATTATCCGCAAGAACAACTTGTTTGTTTCAATGATAACTCTTTTTCCTATTGCCTTTTTAGTACTATGGAAGCCAGTGTTCAGAATCCACCCCCAAACCACGTCTGCCTATCTTAATGCTGGCGTTGCCACAGTAAACATTTCTTGTGAAGCGGATGGCGTTCCACGCCCTGTTATTAGCTGGGTAAGAAACAACTCGACAGTTATGAATGGCACCGTGACTCAAGATGGAGGGATTTCGACGTTGGTAGTTGTTTTTACTGAAACAATGGAACAGTTCCAGACATACCAATGTGTTGCTAATAATTCAGTAGGAAGCACACTCTCCAAAGAAGCAAGAGTAACGATCTCAAAAAGAACTCCAAGACTTCCAGGTAACAACTCACACTGATAAATTCCTTCTCAGTGACAAATAAGAAAAAAACAAAAAAACAACAATAAGTTCATGTTTTATTGTTTCAAACAATGTCTAACTGGATAGAATCTGCTACTCAAAATCACTGCAAGGTAAATTAATTACCAAGATAAATGGGTGCAGGCTGTCTCTTTCGTTTATATCACAATACTGTATAGATAATTCTAGGCAAAACAGGAGATTATTCGGACTCAAATTGTATTTATCAAAACCGCAGAATTTAGAGCGACGATTATCGGCATGATGTACACACCAACCTTTTCTACTCAAAATTTATTACTTAACTGCGTATTGCCGATCCTCAGATATACTGGAACCGGCTTTTTACCTTCATCCTAAAAGTATTTTGGCATCACGTGGTGACAATGTGAAGTTCACGTGTGCTGCCCGGGGCTTTCTGCGTCCTAACATAACGTGGCTTAAGGACGGGGTGGCGTTTACAGACACAAGTGCTGAGATGATTCAAAGCAATCTGAATAAAAGTTCAGAGGTGAATTTGAAGATTCTCTCTGTCACTGACAAACATGTTGGGTACTACGCTTGTATGGCAACGACTGAAAATGCCCAGATTTCATCAAGAGATGCAATGCTTTCTTTAAAGGGTAAGTGCGTTGACCGGTATTCTGTATGTATACAATTGTAGCTGCTGTTTTTTCCAGACATAGCGCATGTTCGTAGTGGTGCATTTATGGTAACATAGCTAGCCTAGTATCCGTCTATGTAGCGGCCGGACATTTATGACAAGGTAAATACATGACCATGCAATGTTAAATGTATGCGTTAAAGCTGAATACAGAACTGCAAACAGCTGCCGGCGAAATTGCTCGAGTGCTTTTCTTGTACCCACAGCATTACCTGTTACTTAAAATATTCACGAGTCTGTAGAAACGATTGTTTCTACCGATAAATAAATGTGAGAACAATAACTAGAATTTGTTTCATTAAATGTTTAATAAGTGTTCTTGGATTTCATAGATAGTTGTTTTAAAAACAGACCTTTCGGGAGCCACGATTCCATCCACG
>NC_135769.1:10673487-10682559 GCF_052425735.1 Oculina patagonica | reverse complement strand
CTGAATGCCAGGCTGAGCCGAAATTTTTTTAAGTGTCGAGAACATAGCAGTTCAGATATTTCGTCAACTAGAAAACCAACATGGTTTTTGGAATCGCTCGACATTTCTAAAAACACATCTAATACTCTCACGAAGTTTAAAAGAACCTTTTAGTGGAAATTCTATAAACTTTTTTGACTGCCGGGCATTTAGTCTATTTAAGACTGTGCCCGGCTGCCGGGCATAATTATAGCCACAGCGTATTTTTTTTTTGCTAAGCCCATGCACACAAGTTAAACACTTTACAAGATATATCTAACGGTTGGTTTACGCTGAAACGAAATGTAGTAGACATAGTAGATTTCGAAGCTGAGTTCGTGACACCATGACAACTTCCGGTCATGCGTGACGCTTGTTCTTGGCGGGAAATTTGCAGCACGTGATGTGTAGGTTTGAAGACTTTCGAAGGTCACCACAGGCGGCCCAAGTTCACTGCGTGAATTAATTATTTATAAAAATTCATGTTATCGTTTCGTCATGTTATCGTATTACGAATACTCTGGCTACACAGAATCCTCCTCCCTTCCCCTGAATTGTTGAAAGGAGTATCAAACTATCAATAATATAAAATGATACAGGCTTAACACCACTCCCGCTGGTTGCTGGATTAGCCTTCGATCTGTTAACTGTGGATTTTATTAACGCTCTCTAGAGCCATTTCAATGATGATCTCTATGCCATTGTGTTTCCTAGCTCTGTGGCATATTTGTTAGGTTTATTGGCTCTTGTTTGTTCAGAGATTCTTAATAGACTTAAACATAAACTGATAAAGGAGCAACTGATGAGGTCCACTAAAGGACCGAAACTCGAGTCTTGCTTAAGATAAAGCATTTGCAAGAGACACCGTTGCAGCATCCTAGAGACTACAAATGCAGTGATCAAACTGCATTTGAATTTATTTGCTAGATGCAAGTAACGCAACAGACAGATAAAAAACAATGGAGGTAAAGTGTTATAGTTGCCCGAGCACAAATCACAACCACTCAAACTAAGGGGAGCTTAACAACAAAGACACCATCGCTCGCAATGCTTAGAGACTGCAGAAGCCTTTAAAAGAATCGGATCTTAGACCCTCACAACCGTGGTAACGAAACGTTATCATACGTGCTAACTGCCACTGTTGACAGTTAGAAATCTACTGATCCGATAGAAGACTACAACATTCCTTTAGGGACTGTTAAGAATCTCTGAACAAACAAGAGCCATTAAACCTAACAAATATGCCACAGAGCTAGCAAACACAATGGCATAAAGATCATCATTGAAATGGCTCTAGAGAGCGTTAATAAAATCCTCCGTTAATGGATCGAAGGCTAATTCAGCAACCAGCGGGAGTGGTGTTAGGCCTGTCTCATTTTATATTATCGTTCATGACGAAGCGACAAATTTTTGCTTCAATTGCGCAACAACCCGAGCGAGTTTAAAAGGGTCCCTTAACTCTGCAGTGGCCGGTGAAATTATTGAATAACACTGCAGGCTTCGCGCATATTGATGTAACAACCAAATCATTCGGAAGAGGTTAGGAGACTAGAAGCCTTTTACAACAATACACCGTCTTTGGAACTGAATAAAAGCCACTGTGACTCCATTATTTAGATACAACTTCACAAGACTGTTTTTCTTTTTAACTGACTCATGACGGAAAAACTCTGTCAGCTTCATTTTCAGCCAAGAAGCAAAATTTGACATTAAAAACTAGTTTTCACAATAGACCATTTTACAGATGTCTGCTAAGTGACCTGGCGTTGGTTGAAGTGAGGCTGGAGGTGACCTTGTTTTGATACAGACCTCACTGCTTTTGTTGTTTAAATCATGTTGTTTTGATGCTAACTAGTTTGCATTTGCATGATAAAGCAGAGAGGTTTGTATCAATGCAAGGTCACCCTAAGCTGGTGCCATTCAAAGGCCAGGTCACTTGGCAGGCAACTGTGAAATGGACTATTTTCTCAGGAGGTGAGCAAATAACGCGATTTGATACAAAATTTATCTCAAATGAAATAACAAACCATCAAACCGACGTGTGTTAACGACTATGGGGTGGTCATAATGCGTGGTTCTAAAATAAACTTTGAATACAATACAGTAGAAACATTGTTTTTCTTTTTTTCCGAATTAACATTTTATTGTCCTCTACCTCAATGTATACCTTACCATTTCTTCTGGTGTCGAGGGAAGCTTCACTTGAACTTTTAAATCCTTCACAAGCTTCAATTCAAGTGGCAAGGGTACGTAATCGTGAACACTGTCGTCGTACTTTCGTAGCTTTACACAATCTGGCGGTACTTTATCCAAACGTACGTCAGAGAAAGCTACAATAACTAGATAACGTAGCATTATAACTTTGTCGCCTTTTTCGAAAGATACTGCGCGCTCAATTCCTTTAAAATTCACATGGGCCTTAAGCATCTCTGGATATTTGGACCTGTTTGCGAAAAAACTTAGTCAGTTAAATTATAACAGATTTTTTTTTTTCTATAGCTTTCAATCAGCATTTAAAAGGAGGACTATTAAATATATTACCCAGGCTGTTTGGCGAATTTAAGCCAGTTTTGAGCGTCGATTTGCGGGTATATTGCTATTGTTCTGCTTATCTGTCTTATCGGTCAAGAAATAATGGCGTTTTCTGTCTTAAGGAGAAAACAAAAGTAATTTGCGGTCTAAGGAGAACAAAATATGGCGGTCTGCGAACTGTAATACCTCTATAAAAGACAGTTTGAAAAAGTTTAATGTATTAGAGAAGCCTGGTACAACTCATCAGTCCGATTTGTGATGATGATGATGATGATGATGATGATGATGATGATGATGATGATGATGATGATGATGATGAAGATGTAAATTTGTACAGCGTTGATGATATTGATTTATATTAAAGTGCTTTACATGTAATAGAAACTATAAAGAGGCAAGTAAAATTAAAATCAATTTAACTGCAGAATATGTCCTTAATCGATTTTTAAAAATTGTCACGGAGGAGCTTAAGCGTATGGCTAAGTACGTTGTTCCATAAAAACGGACAAAGTAGTCGCGATCCCCACTAGTAAAACATTTACACATAGGCTCATGTGTGGTAGATCGTGATCGCAGGAGGGCATGCAAAGTTTTGTTGTAGGCTTTCGATTGATCTGAACTTCACATAGATCCACGATCATTTTTTTGGTTGTTGTATGCATAATAGAGGAATAGGGTATATCCGTCCTTGTTATCCCCCATCCCACCCCCGCTATTAAAAAAATAAAGAGGAATAAATTAAAGCATTCTTGAATTAAGGAGTGTTAACTCGATTTAATTCCACCGTGCAACACGTCCGTAGCTTGCACTCCCCTTTGTGAACTAAATCATAAAATACATTTTTTTACTGCCTCTATTACACTTCGTTTGCGTATTATTCTTGTTTTAATATATGGATAATAAAAAAAAACCTTTTCTATAAATGTCCTACAGGCTTTGTAGTGTATTGTTCAAGTCAAGTGTTGAAAACTTTTTTAACATATGAAGTATCCTAGCAGTTATGTACACAACTTTAAGAAAGCCTGAACTTGGTTATCAAAACTGTTTCAGTTGCGTACATATGACAGTGATGATGTTTCATGTGTCGAAGCTTTCAACCGCAGTTTTGATATGCCGTGACATTTCATATATCTATTTTCATATATAATATTATGAAAACTGTCAGAACTCTCACATCACTTGGGGTATAAGACATTACACGTTTCCTGGCCTTGCCAGTTCAACACATGATACAATGACATATATGTGACGTTAATACTTGGTTAACTTATGTCGCCTAATAACAGCTCCAAAATTTGTCATTGACTAGAATTTATCGAGCAAAGCAAATTATTAATATTTCCTTGATCAACATGTGTTAATGTAGCTTTTAAAAGTTAACTCAGTGAAAAAAAAATAAGCCAACAAAACCTAAGCGTTGTATCTAGCAAAGCAAAATATTATATTTTTTCTTTGCGGATTACCTGGTGTTTGTTTAATACTAGATCAACCGGATAAAAAACACAAACAAAACACTTTTACTTAAACGTACCTTGAGTAAACTAGTTCTATTCAGTTTTCGCTTCACTCTGACGGTTAGGTTTATTATTTTGAGCCTCAAATTTTAATGGAAAGTGACGTCTAATAAAAATAATGAAACGATCATGATATAACGAATTTGCGCTTACAAATATACTGATATTTGCATTGCTTCCAATTTATTTTGGTCAAAATTTGCCCACGTATATCAGTTGTTTACACGAAATTCTTCTCAAACCAGTGGCATAAAAATGCTGTTCTCGACTGGGTATAAATTTTAACGTGTTTTGAAGTAGGAAAGAACCGCTACCGAGCTTAACTTATATCTCACCTGTTAAGCAGGAAAAATATTGTTATTACCGACAAGAACATCAAAACCTTTGGGCGCTGTAAGATTCTTGGGATGAAACGCAGTGAAGTCCACATATTTGACAAAATCGACGGCCACTTTTCTCGTCGAAACATCGCTGTAATTTGTCAGTAAACGTTTGCAGGCAGGCTAGAAAACAACTATCCAAAAAGCTGAAGTACAAAGTTATTTATAATTCACCGCCTAAGTCATGCCGAAACACAGAATTGGAAAAAATGGAAAAATCTACGCGATGTGTCTAAACGTTAACCAAGCAGAACGCCGAACAATTTCACAGTTTCAAATTTCAGCCATTTTAAACAAGTCTCTTTTGGTAAATTATTTTTCAAACAAATTTGACTCAGTGCTCCGTTCCTCGCGATCGGACCTGATAAAACATCCTAGCTATATTTCATAGTTCTTGTTTCAGTATATCGACAGGATGTAGTTGCTCCTTGCACAATCGACAGGAAGTACATTTGTTGTATGAGTAACGTCCTGACCAGGACGTGCTACATCTTGGTGTGTACTGATGATCGACTTTGCAAAACTAAGACAAAGCTAATATAAGGTCATTGTTGAATCTAGAGAAAAAAAAATATATTGACGCCATGGAAAAGTGAATATACGTTACTGGCAAACAATATATAATGGCAAACGATAGATTTTGTGCAATTGGATAGTTGTTATAAAATTAATTGGTGCTGGAGACAAAAAAGGAACAAAGCCGTTCACGTAGCCTGCGTGTAGATTCCTTGTACTTCCGCGTGAAGAGATAGGAGATGATCTTCTAAGACGTCTTTACATACCAATTTTATCATCTTTTTTTTATTATTTTCGTGCAATATGTGTGATTGATTTGGCTCAGAATTGCTAACGAAACAATATCACAGGTAACTAGTTAGGTTTGTTTCTAAGTTTGATACTCGCATTACTGCATTCGTCTACTGCACTCGAAGGTCAACCCACTCGAGGATTGATTGCTTCAGTTGACAGCTCAGATAAGCTTATAAGTGTCTCATCACGAACTCGCTGTCAGAAGTCAACTTTTAGTCGTTGTGTTTACTCAACTAATCATGGACGTTAAATCCTGCCAATAGAGCCCTTCGCGAGGTGCCAAAGCACCTCATGACTGTTTCTATTTTTTGTCTGACAAACGACTTCGGGCATGCTACAACTTGGCGTGTAATTAAATTACCAAGTTTAAGCTCCGACGTTTATCGTAATTTGTAAGTATTTGTATTCTTGATCCTGATTAACCGTATTTTCTCGATTATTCGCCCCCGGCCTTTATTTCAAACTCACCCTGGTGGTCCAGGTGTTTATTTGAACCCTGCAGTTTATTTGTGCCTGATGTTCATTAAGTAAGGGTTTTTAATCATTATTTTTAACACACATGTATCTGGCTAATATACATACAGCTTATTATACCTCAAATTAATACCTGAGGGGCCTATTATTTTCAACTCCACCTTGGAGACCCGGCGTTTGTTCGGTACCCAGTGTTTAATTGAGAAAATACGGTATGTTTACTATAGCTGGTTTAATTAAGAGTTGTTTCATTCGCAATAATTCAGTTGAATGAAATGCGTTCCCGCTCAAAAGTTACTCCGCCTGACAAGTTGTTCTACACACACGTGTTATAGTCAGTACTAGCTACTAGTTGCTGTATTTGAACAGAAAAAGGCCAAAAGGACGCTGTGTATATTGTAGTGACCATATCGTTTATTAGTGTGACCTACATCAGAGTTTAATACAATAAAAAAGTAAAGGCTGCATGTTTACTTTCAGTAAAAACAAGGTCTACATTGACAGTTTGCCTTAAGTTGTCGGTTGTTTGTATCATAACATGAAAACGTGTCCGTGCGCAGTTGACATACAAGTTTTGTTTAGCTCAGTGTGGCAAACTGTTCCCGACAACTTTTGTCACTACCAAAGTTCATGTTTACATAACATGAGTAGGCGCGCATTTTTAAAGTAAACTACAATATTTGTCACCACAACTCGTCACCAAAATGAATTTCAGACCAGTATTTCCCACATGCACAACCAACACCGCTTAGCAGCGTAACATATTGTTCAAAAAGTGGGAAGTAACATTCACTGGCTTTTAGGTTCGACTTCGACTTTGTCCGAGGAAGGATAACCGTAACACAGTTCATGTTTGGCAGAAATTGGAAACTGGCCGAGCTTCAGTGCGGCTTATCACGAGAGCAGGACTGATCTTTTCTTTGCAAGCTTTTGATAACACCCCTCTGTAACAGACCTGGTGGAACCCGACCTGGTGGGTTATTTTGCCCTCCCTGGTGGAAATTTGACCTCCCTGGTACGGGCGTGTTTAAAACACGAAATGGCGAAATGGCGAAATGGCGAAATGACGAAATGGCGAAATGATATAAAAGATAAGAGCCAAATTAAGTTAAATAATATTACCGTTCCAGTGAAATCCACATCTGTTGCCTGTGTACAACGTAAGGACAAGGAAATATATATAAGAAAATAATAAGGGGCATACACATAATTTACAGTTGTTCTAAAGTGAGAAAAGCAAAGTCGCCGTTTATATGCGAACAAAAATGATAAATTTCACTGAAGCACGTGAGGCGGCGGCACGTAAACGCTGCTGTCTCGCCTTGTTGACGTCTTCGTTCCACGGCTGTAAAACAGAAAACGAAGTTATAACTTCGATGTAAAAGGATAAGGACGTGAAAGTCCTATTCGAAAAAAGTTTAGATCAATTACATGGAAAAGGAAGAACTGCTCAGACGAATCCTTCTGTCATGCTCCTCCTGACGTGAGACAAACAAATCGTTTTCTTTCGATGCCAAAAAGTAATGGCCGCCTTTTTGATTAAAAATATCCTAGGCAAGGAGCAATTTGTTAACAAGGAGAGACTGGATTTATAATGTCCGTGACGGAGAATTAGTGATTGGAACGATTGGTTGTAGTTCGTTCCAGTATTAAAAACGTTAAAATTGGTGGATATTACTTATTAAGCTTATGCTAAGCTCTTGTCGGGATTTATTTCCTTGTCGTTACAGTTTACACAGAATAATTCATGTAACAGATGTGGATTTCACTGGAACGGTAATATTATTTAACTTAATTTGGCTCTTATCTTTTATATCATTTCGCCATTTCGTCATTTCGTCATTTCGCCATTTCGCCATTTCGCCATTTCGCCATTTCGCCATTTCGTGTTTTAAACACGCCCCCCTGGTACCTGGTGATTATCTGAAAAATCCCTGGTCGATTTTTTTTCTCCCTGGTGAAGAATTTTGTTTACCTAGTCAGGAAAAATAAACCAAAATCTTTCTGCTGGCTTAAATAAACAAAAAAAAAAAAAAAAAACGACGCGCAGCAAAAAGATAATTTAATTATTGACTATAACTCGATGTAAATATAGCAAAAAGTAATTTACTGATTGTTTTCGTCGCTTGTTCTGCTGTCATGCACGTCACTGAAGAGACAAAACAGATATGTTTCCTTTACTGTATGTATAATTTACGAGCTTGTGAATGATTCAGAGCGATTTGAACAGCGCGCGCGGCCCAAGATAAATGTGTGGAAGTATTTTTGACCCGGCTTTTTACAGCGTTTTATCGAATAACTACGCAGAGGATAATCAGCTTGACCCACATAATTCTTGGTGAAGTATTAAGCCTCGAGCAGTTTGAAAGGCGCTTAATGTATAAAATATCATGTTTAACTTTGCAGCCCGCCGGCACAATGTGATGTAAAATATACGCCAGTAATTCAAGTACATTCAAGATCATTCAAGTGGCGTATTACGGTAAATTTTAATAATAAAGCTGCCTTAAGATGTAAGTACTGTCTAAATAGAACTTTGTGTAGCTTTCACCTACATGAAACTATTGATGCCTACGGCTGGAGCCCGGGGCTGGGGGACAGCAGTCATTAATTTAAAACACATATTTTTCGTTGCTCGCTAACTCCAAAAAAGAGATAATTTATTCGACATGTAAAAAATATAAGCAAATGGTTCTCTTATTTAGATTTTTTTATGCTTTGACCTTCTAAAAATGGATCAACGAATAAGGGCCGGCATATTGAACATTTTTCAACTTTAAAAGTAAACGGATGACACAGATTAAATTTAGGTGCGCCCGTGCTAGGCAGCCTCTGGATCTGTCTTTAGCCTGCGAGCAGGCTCACCTTGGGGCACGCGCGAATATATCTTGGCGCTGATTCTGTCTCTTCATGCTAGGCTCTTTTGATAATAAATATTTATGCAATTTACCTTCTGGAAAAGTAATTAAACTTGTATTCAGATTAGCAGGGCTAGATAGACGTTCAAACTAGGAAGTC
The DNA here is from genome assembly GCF_052425735.1 of Oculina patagonica. Taxonomy (NCBI): domain Eukaryota; kingdom Metazoa; phylum Cnidaria; class Anthozoa; order Scleractinia; family Oculinidae; genus Oculina; species Oculina patagonica. Next base: position 10,673,813 of record NC_135769.1, on the reverse strand, counting down.
GAGAAAATAATTATAATCCCACGAAAAAATCTCCCAATTTCTTTGAAAAACTGTCGAATATCTGGCTAAATTACCGCTTACCTAGACTTTCTCAAAGTCCTTCGACGCGCAGTTTAGGAATTTTGTAGTCGTTAATGTATGTTTTGGCAGGTGTAATTCGTCGAGTGCAAAGTTGATTGCCTGGTGAAGTGCGTCCAGTTTCCCTTCCAAAAATAAGACGCTTTGATTTTAACTAAAAAGGTCTAGAAATAATCGTGTTTTTTTAAGTTTACTTTTAGGTGCCTATTTGCATATGAAACTCCCTTTAAAACGCACGAAATGTGATT
>NC_135769.1:10665987-10668487 GCF_052425735.1 Oculina patagonica | reverse complement strand
AAAACTTTATGGATAATCTTAACTCAACAGTTGACAGGATTCATAGGAAGGATAAGTTCTGCATTACCTTGGGAGATTTCAATCTAGACCTCCTTAAATTGGAAAACAGAAAACTTTTTTAACACCTTAGGGGTCCTCTAGTTTTCAACCACTTCCCAATTGTACTCCCACTAAATTACTTGTTGACGATGCTGAAAAAAATGATCCTAGAAAGTCAATGGCAAAATTATGCTGTTAACACTTTCTTTGTTCATATTGGATATTTTAAAAATTCCCCCTTCAGTTTCTCACACCTTCATCTCAGGATAATTTCTTTCTATTTCCCATAACAACTGTGGAAATTGAAAATAAAATTATTAAACTGAATGCCAGCAAGTCTACTGGACCCTTAAGTATACCAATCAATATCCTAAGAGCTACTAAATATGCCATATCTAAGCCTCCACTACGAGAAATTATATTTAATAAATTATTCCTTTTCAATTCTACTGGAATTGTCCCAAGCAATTTTTTTAAAAAAGCTGAAGTTGCCCCTGTGTTATAAACAAGTTTAGGCCTTACAAGCAAGTTTAGACAATTCTGTCCATATTCAATAAACTGTTGGAAAAATTGATGCATAAGAGAATACTATACCTCTTGGCAAAGAAGAAAGTAATTTACTGCAAACAGTTTGGTTTCTGTGAAAACACTCCACTGATCATGCCATTCTAAGCATCATCGACTTGATGCAACATGCAATTGACTGCAACGAACTTTCTTGTGGTATAATTATTTTAAGATTTCAGTAAAGCCTTTGATACTGTAAATCATAACAACTAGAGTGAGAAACTAGATTATTATTGTGGATTTCGTGGAGTAGCGAAAGATTGGTTCACCTCATATCTTACCAAGAGATATCAGTTTGTTTTCTTGGGACATACTATGTCAGATCTTCAATCTTCGAAATGCTTGCTGCTAACTCGGTCATTTTCTAACATATATCATCAGCTAAATCGTCTTTACTTATGGCAGAAATACATCTTCCTCTTTCCGTAGTCAGGTATTCCACGTACTTGCCTTGGTTGACATAACACGTAGAACACGAAAAAACTCAGTTTTTCACCATTGGGCCTTTTTTTCCCCGTATTATTGCCACAGCCGACGAGAATGCAAAGAATCCTAATGTAAATGAGTTGTTTCGCGCATTAAAGTAGTCGAAAAACTGTAAATTATGCTCTAACTGTTGTGTGACGCTACTCAAACTCTGCTTCGATGGAACACCAATATGGCGGATAAAGTCGGTTGCCATGACAATGGAGAAATCTGGTCACGTGAGTGAAAACGCTCTATAGACGATTTAAGTAGAGATTGTCGATGCAAATCTTCGAAAGAAAACTCTCTCGCTCGCTTTCCTTGCGATTTTCATTCAACTCAAGAAGTGAACACCGCGGCACAAATTTTCCCGCCTCATGATTTCACTTCGTTTACATCAAAATGAAATGTCCAGTGGATTTATACTTAAAAAGGAATTCGATAAAACAATTATTCCATTCTACCTTGTTGGATACGAGTGGTTATAGCCAACGAACAGTCAACGACGCGCGAAGCACTCGAGGAAAGCTGACGAAAAACAATAAAACATGATTTTTCTATGTTTTATACTCTGATAAAACATAGGTTTTTAGCCAATCAGAGCGTGCGTAGACTCCTATCTATATTATAAACCGAAATAGAACGAGAGGTATAAATTTATGTGACAACAGAGTGACGTGACAACGATTTCCAGGGAAGCATTGAACAAGAAAAATGCCAATATAATAAACAGGAAACAAATTAAAAAAAATTGTTTTGAATGACCAATGAACGCGATATATGAACGATGTGCAAAAAAAGGAAACATCAAAATAATGATTAAAGGAATATGTAATTTATAAGCTAATACGGGAGCAAAAACGATTCACCGAGAAGGATACTGAACAACGAACTTCCATAATGTAGCTGTTTTACTGCTGCAAATTAAGATTGTTCTAGCGCGGCCAAACAAGTCCACAACAGCTTTAAATTCTGGTAGCTGTTTTATAAAGCGACTAGGAGTATTGATTGTTTAATTTCACCTCTTGATGGAATTCTAGTTAATCGCAGTGGAGTGGCGAGAGGCACTGTGAGAGACATTAGTGTCATGCCCAAGAATTTAGACAAAAATTGATTACACCTGCAGCCCTCAATCCTAGACCGCTTGACCCGGAATCCAATCAGTCTCGTCCAACTGAAGAACGCGGCCTCCACGTCGTCTAGTCCGATTTGAAAATTTACGATTTACGGTAGTTTACGCGCAAACTCTTTAGCTGACAATTGTAATGCTCAAAAAATTGGACTTGGCCAGAGTCTACATTATTGGTGCTGGCAAAAAAAAGCCCGACTCTGGAGACAATATTAAAGTTCAGTACACTTATGCTACCCACTGGAAAGTCGCACGCGGCACCTAATTTAATTGACCGCTCCCGCAGTTTGTCTAGTTTTG
>NC_135769.1:10577948-10665487 GCF_052425735.1 Oculina patagonica | reverse complement strand
AGGCTTGAGCAGTGGTTAAGCAGTGGGGGTACTCCCATATGTGGCCTATATAGGTATGTGCCGCGGGATAGGGTATAGTTTTTGAGGTTCTCGGCTCTTAAATAGGGAATCATTTTTGCTCCTTTTGGCACTGTGTTCCCGGTGTGATATTAAGATAGGGTATCTAAATTCTATCAGCTAAAATAAACGCCCAGCTAAACGAAAAAAAGGTATTTTAAAACTGAACTTCCTGTTCAAGTATAAGTAAAGCGATTTTATAAAGATTTGTGTTTTGCCGTGCGCGGTTAGCCGTTATTTGGGTCGTCACGGAACGCTTCTCCTCCCCTTGAATAGGGTGTCATTTTTCACTTTTGGGCCTTAAAAAGGGTATCAAATTTCGCTTTCTTTATCCTTTAATAGGGTGAGGGTTTAAGAACCTTCGTGGCACACCCCTATCTGAAATTTATGTTAGTACCCCCCCCCACCCCCCGGGATTTTATCATCCATAAGGATTGGATTTTAAAAATTTCGCTTAGCTGTTTGCAGTGTTCCTGTTTAGCATTTGTTAGTTCAAATAAAATTATATTACAATAAATGAAACGGTGAATCATGACGATGCAAATCATGCTTAGGCTATCTTTTCATGGTGTGGGAAATTTATACGACGGGTAGAAGAATTGGGGACCTAAATCATGTTCTGTAGAAGAGGAAATATCACCATTCTAACTGGTAACAACTAAATAGTAACTTATAACTATAGACACTTACCCCATTTAAGCCTCTTGATAGCATCATTGACATTTATAGCACCTAAAATAAAAAAAAGTACCATGATCGAAGATAAAATAACTACTGTGCAATTTTGTTACGCAAAAATTCAGATTAAGAACAGCTGTTTAGCTGGTAATCTAGGTTTTTGTGCAATATTTTAATTATTAAGAGAAATGTTAATGTAGTTGTCATGCTTGTGGGACAGAGAAAAAGATCTGAGTTCCTTATGGGCATCAAACACACGATCGCCCTTCTATTACTCCAGAGTGACTGTGTCTAGGAGATTCATCGTGAGATTAATTTTGATTATTCCATGCATTTGTATGTTCTTATACCCAGTTTGCATTTGGAACATGTGAAAGAAAAACATAATTCATGTAATTATGTAGGCAAAGCTAAGATATGAGCAAGCTAAGATATTTGGCCATAAGCATACGTAGCAACAAAAGCATACAAGGCATTATGGTTGACGGACAAGAGATTAAATTGGGCATTTTTGCTGACGATCTGACTGCATTTCTATTGAATGACGAGTCTCTTTCTAAACTTCTCGAGCTTCTAGATAACTTTGGAAATTGCTCCGGCCTGAAAGTTAATAATGACAAATCAGAGATAATGCTGCTTGGAAATTGCACTCATTCTTTACTAAATCACAACCTTTTCAAAAATTTAAAAATAAAATCTTCCATTAAAATTCTTGGGATACACTTTACTTATGATTATCGCGCTAAACAGAAGCTAAACTTTGACGGCTTGATTAAATCAATAAAGGAGAAGTTAAGAATATGGAGATGGAGAGATCTTACCATCATCGGTAGGATTCAGATTGTAAAAACGTTTATTATTCCAATCATTTTATATCGTGCAAGCATGATTTGTTTAGATAAAGAATTCATAAATGAGGCCAACAAAATCATCTTCGACTTTATTTGGAAGGGAAGAGATAAAGTGAAACGCTTAGCGCTTGTTAGCGACATCGAAGATGGTGGACTCAAAGCTCCGCACTTGGATTCTATTATTAAAACTCAAAGGATACTATGCTGTAAACGTCTCGCGAGTGAATACCCATGCAGTTGGAAAACTATTTTGCTGCATTATCTTAAACCAGTAGGCGGTAAATTTATTTTATGTTGCGACTTTGATGTCAAACTTTTGCCCATCAAGCTACCAATTTTTTACGAGGAATGCCTAAAAAACTTTGCAGAATGCTCCGCAGCAAGGAAAGAGCGTTTTCACTTAGACTGTTCGGAAATTATTCTTTGGAATAACAAAGCTATCTGTATTGAAGGCAAATCTGTGTATAATCACAGCCTAGCAAATATCGGTATCATCAGAATAAAGAATCTCATTACTGAAAACAATAAGCTCATAACGGTACACATGCTGCGGGAACTTAACATTTCTCCGCTTGATGCATTTAAACTTCTTTGTGTGATCGAAGCTCTTCCAGATGAATGGCGAAAGTCCTTAAAAACTTGCAAATATACTGCTATTGAACCTTTACCCTACAAAATGTGGTTCAGCTAACTTTAAACGGGCAAAATGTTTTAATAAGCTAGGCTGTTTCAAAGACGATTTACAAAGAAATCCGAGATAGAATCATTATTCCACCGACTGCTCAATTCAAATACAACCGCTTATTCGAAAATAACGACCTTGATTGGAATAAAATATATAGTTTACCTCATCGTGTCACATTGGAAACAAAATTGCGTGAGTTCCAATACAAACTCAACAGATGTCTTGCATCGAACGCTTTTCTCAACAAAATTGGCCTTATTCCTTCCCCAGCCTGTTCGTTTTGTGGAGAAGCGGACGAATCACTCGAACACATTTTTGTAACTTGCCATTACATCAAGAAATTTTGGGAGAGGTTATAAAATGGCTTGAAGATCGAGCAATTCAGATTGACTCTCTATCCTACAAAGAAATAATGCTAGGCATCATCGATGCTCAGGAAAATTTGTTTGTAAACCATATTTTGTTGATTGCGAAGAAATACATATACTCTTGTATATGATAAGATTAAACCTTCCGTCCTTCCAGCAATAAATGGTCTACTTATCTCAAGAAATGGGGCAAGTACAAAGAAATGTAATAATTGATAAAATAGTTTTCTTCCTCATACTGCGTCCTTAAGCAATTTCTATTCGCTTTGTCATTCAATATTGTAAATAGGTTTACCTGCTCTAAAAAGCACGTGTTTGTATGTTTCCTTAACGTATGTTTTGTAAGAAATCTTAATGTATTACAGAGTGTTCATTTTGAATCAATTTATTTACAGCATGCAATTGAGAAAAAAAAATAAGCCTCATTCCAATATTGTAAAAGATTTCTTGTATCCGTAGTGTTTGTTTTTGTAAGTTAGTTATTTCCTAGAGTGTATTTGTCAGTAGTATTGAATATGAAATAAAAAAAATAAAATACAAAAAAAAAAGATATGAGCAGTAAGATTTAACTCGTGCAGTTTGTGGCGTGATAGAGATCTGCAAAATAGGCACACCACCAAAGGGGAGGTAGGAAGTTAGAAAACTGGATATGCAGTGCAATCCTGATTATCAAACTTTTCGATAACTCAAGCCTAAAACTTGTCATTTCCCTTGAGTTTGCTTCACTAAGTCAACCACTGCAATTTTACACCTGATCTCTTGAACTCCTGATTTCTCGAACCAGTTTTTGTTTCCCTTGGAGGTTTGAGAAATCAGGCTTCCACAGATTGTAACTTAAACTGTTGCAAACTTGAAGAAAAACTTTTTAAGCAAATGAAAGTTCATCGTAGTAATGTACTCAACTTAAGCAGTTGAGAAAAACAAGCGTGAAAAAATTCAGGCTTGAACGGGAATCGAACCCATGACCTCTGCGATACTAGTGCAGCGCTCTAACCAACTGAGCTATCAAGCCAACTGGGAGCTGGTCACTTGTGAGTTCGTAATATACCCGTGGATGGCAAGCGTGGTCCCTGCAGGGGTAGACCTGTAATTCGCTGGGGTTCTTGAAGCAATATCATTATTGGACATATATATAGGCAAGTTTAAATTTTGGACTTTTTCAGAGCCTTTCAGAGCATTACAATTTCAACGTATGATACTTAGTTTTCTGAACAAAGAACTTTTTTTATAACTTTACTCAACCTGCAGGTTTCTGGGGTGTGCCTATAAGTTTATAAGTTGCTCTGATGTTTTAAAGGTCAGTTACCTTCAGGGAAGACATGAACCCACTGTCCTTTATTTAACTGTTCTATTGCAACATCCACTCCTTGCTGATAAACACCATCACCTGATTATGAACAACATTATCATAACAAGTCCAACAAGTCCACAAAGTCCACAATCAATGGAATTCACTAAATCACTGCAATTTTTCTTTACACTGTACTGTTGTACTGCTGGTAAATTTAAACATTTCTTCTAAGCTAGAACTCTTTTGATTTAGGTTGTTTAATGAACATTTATTTAGAACAATATTGCATCCTGAATGTTTTTTGTTCTCATCAATAAGGAAAGTGTTATATACTTTGTAATTACTGAGACCAGTTAGGCGTTTAAATAGAAGGCTATTAATTACATCAGAAACTCATAAGGGCTGAAAGGTGTAACACGCATTCACAACATTTAAATATTCAGTTTTGCCAAGTACCATAATTATTTGGAAACACGAAGAGCTTGTACACAAATGCGCTATTAACGTAATGACACATGCAACAATATTTTGGGTTTGCAGTGAGTTACTTGAATTCCGACCTAAACGTTGTAAAAAGAAATTCATTAAGCCTATCCAAGTAATGTTCTCCAGACTACTTAACGACAATAAAACAGGAGAATTAAACCAAATTCAACTTTATTCAACCAAGCTTGTTCAAAAACAAGATTACGCAATCAACCGTGAGCTAGCACATGCTGTGAATTTAATCCAAATATTACAATTTTGATTGGTTAATTTTTTTCCCTGATTTTCCAAACATGGTACTTAATGGCAACGAATATGCAAATGCTTTGTATGTACAATGCGAATCATTGGGAGTTTTACGTTTCAAACCTTAAGGGTTTCTGATGACATCTAGCAGGCACTTTGCTGGAAGGAACATTGACCTTATTGAGGCAAGTGCACTAGAATATAGATTGAGTGGTACAGGTTCAAGCCCTGGCCGGGGTCTTTGTGTTGTACAAGAGGGGGCAAGACACTGTAACTTATTTCACAGTTACCGGCAAATTTAATGGGAGTAACCAGGACTAGGATAGACTAGCATCTCATCCAGAAGAGACGAGCAGAAATAACACTCTTTTACAGTCAGCAGGATAAGCCCCAGCACGTACTGTGCCTATGGGTCACTTCAATGGCCTGATACACTCTGACTTTTCCGCCTTACCTTGTAACTTGACATGAATCTATAGTCAACAATTCTGTTACAATTCCAAATAAGAAACAAAATAAAAGAATGACTCACCTCTGACAACAGGAATTGCCTGAAATAAATAAATTAAAATCCGTATGGTGACCAAGCTCAAACTAAATTTGCAAATCTGATCAGGGTCAGAATTCTCCATACAGTTAATACCGTCGCTTGCATCTAAGCCTGAACGTGTGCCGCTAAAACATAATCTAATTGGATATTAAACATGGCATGACTGGTCATCAAACATTTGAAATTTGGCAGACCGCAACGGCAACTGTCATGCCAAAAGTTCAACACATTCCAGTTTCAAAATGGCAGAAAGATTGGATATAGACTGAGACTTCTTCGGAAAAATTGATCCTGATCTGTGTTGATATGCATTGCAGGTTCACTTGAATCACTTTTAGTGAAAAGTTTCACCAGCTGTACTCAGTGTTTATGGTGAGCATTTTGAGTGCAAAAGTCCACGTTATGCTCTGCTGAACTTCTGATCAAATGTTCAATACTCAATTAGATCATCTTTTAGTGGCTCGTTTACAGTCTTCGATGCAAGCCATGGTACTGTTTTGCCACATTCTCTGCTTAAGACTATGATTTTGGCTTTTAATTTGTAATTTTTTTACATGCAAGTTCACTGTTGCAAATGAACAAGGTGCCCATGTCCACCAAGGATTGAAAGAAAATGGACTGAATGATCTCTCTTGTCACATCTGCCATTGCAATAATACTTATGCCATCATTTAAAGGTAGATATAGCCACCACTACAGGGATATGCGAAGTACATACGATTGGTTCCTATTTAATTGGTTATGATTTTTCATGCAAAAGCATTTTGTAACTGTTACAGCCAGTCAAAGATTTAGCACTGAACGTCATTAAATCTGGCACCTTGATATCATATATAAGCATGCAAGTCTTTTCTGACACTCTGGGGCTATGCCATAAACAACAAGTCTTTATAAAGTTAATACATAAGTCATTATTCACCATACCTTTGCCCTGCTAAAAAACGAAGAGCGAAGAGGTGTTGAAAACAGCAGCTCGCGTGCACCAAGAGTCCTGTAATGAAAACCAAACAAAAAACAGACAGTAAGAAATCAAGAAAGTCATAAATCTCAGATATATTATATATTATATTATAATTATATCATATAATATATAATATTGATTATCTGTAAATACAGTTTTTAACAAAAAAGTTAAAGCACTACAAAAAAGACTAGTTTATTAATGAATACCACGAGCATATTTTGGGCATGAACCAAAAAACAACATTCAGGAGTCAAAATCAATCACTCCAGAGAGCGAAAATATTAAGTTGAAATTATGAATTGGTCATACATTTTAATCATGTTCTCAGGGCATGTTACTTTAGCAGGGCCTAATGTTAATAATAAAATAATGAGGTCCACTATCAGAGTTATTATGGAACTGAATTGAGCTACAAATCAAGTAATGTCTGTGTTATTATTTTCAACTGTCTGCTCTGATAGTCATTGTGCAAGGCAAATGACTCGGTCAGGGTCTCAGGGAACAGGTCTTTGGAGTTCGAAAACCCTGACATTTTTGGTCTCAAGCTTAGACAAAAATGGTAATACTTGTTCCTCAAAACCCTAAGAAAACAGTGATGTCCTAGAGCTCTCTCTTAGAGCCGCGCCCCTCTGTAGTTGGACATAGAGCTTTGGAGCGCTAAAGCCCTTTGCATCTCTTATGGGTGATAAAGGCTAGGCAAGCTTGCTAGTGCTTTTACTTCTTACACAACTATTTAATGCAATGCTGATTTTAGAAACCTGCCGAGCACTGTTTGAACAAATGAATGACTACTCACCATCTGACCTTTTTACGTGTGTTTAGGACACTTCTCATTTTCATAAGTCCTACAATAGTTGAAAAAAACAAATGCTAGCTACTGATTTATAATTTCGGCTTCATTCCCACATTAATGGTCTTGTGCCCCCTGGAGGTGTTTTGTTAAGGGTTCATGTGCCACTATGTTTGGCTTGTAAAATTAATGTTTTGAAGTGTTACAGTCAAATTAAAACAGCTCAAGCATTCCTATCAAGGGTGAATTAATGAATTTGATTTCATTCTTTGCTTCAATATTCCATTCTTGAATTGAATATTTCAATGTTCACATGGCAACTAAATTCACAACTCAAATGTTGATTGGATTGTTGTCTGGCTCATGCAACAGGCACATCAGATTAGTCAGCTGCCAAATGTCACACATGTATGGTGTTTTCTCATCATTTTGTTCTTCACTTGCTTTTTTTGAACCCTATGATAATACGAAAAGAACGGCAAGATATTTTGGTGCACTGAAAAGGCACAAAAATACTACCGGCAGAAGAAAAAGTGGGAAAAATGTCATTGACCCATTTTATGCAAATTAGGGAACCTTTTCAAATTCTCACACGTCTGTTGCATGAAGCCAGAGATAAAGATTTAACGATATTGGAGTTTTTCCAAACCCAAATGAAGGTAGCAAATACTTTTAATGTTCCCCCTCCCGGTTATGAAATTTCCCAACCATCTCCAGTTATGAATGCAACCTTGTACTCAGGGTCTTCATTCCCCTTGACCAGTGATTGATAAACAAGCGACCCTGGAATGTACTGCAGGCTCTCTATATGGGGGCAATGTGAATCTCTTTCTTTGAGTGCTGAAGGCGCGATGCCGCAGTTGAATTGCACATGCCTAGCTTTCAAAAGCATGACTCAACAAACCCCTTGGTGTTTTACCTCATGAGGGGACGCAGGCGGTGTCAACTGTAAGTACTTCAGAGGAATGCTAGGATATTATCCTAGCATTCCTAACATACCTCACACCAGGTTCCTTCGCTTGAGCCGCGAAAGGTGTCATAATCTGTTTCGCTGTCAAAAACATTATTTAATCTAATGAAGACCAGAAAAGATGATCATAATACCGTCGACAGTAGTAATGTACTACACTCTGAGGCAAATTTGCCTTAGAGATGTAGTACATCACTAATTCCAGTGCTGGATACAAAATATGGGACAAAAATGGATTCAAATGTTGGAATCAAATATTAGAATCAAAAACTGAATTTTTGCGCTGGATTACAAGCGGAGCGTTTCATAGTATTTTATTTATAAAATGCATGAAACTTATGATCAAATATAATAAAATATTATATTTGCTCCTTATCTTAACAACTGACACAAGCCTGTAAAACCAAGCCTGAAAAAAACTTCTTATACTCTTTTTAAAAAATTTTGGAAGTGCGTTTAAATCAAGCTATGGATTCTAGCTATGGATTCTAGCGGAGCTTTTCTTTTTTATTTTATAAAATAAAATAAAAGAGAAATCTTGTTCATATAAAATCTTATTTTATATGATCAATTATATTTATTTGTTTGTGGCATTTGGCTTAATATAGTTCTTATATTCTTTTTTTTATTTTTTATGCGTGATTATATGCTATTATTTTCATGTATCATATCTAAAAAGCTTAGAAGACCGTTATCTATTTTGATATCAGTGGAATTTCCACTTAAATTGCCTAATTTGTCTAGTGTTGCTTGTTTTGCCAATTGCCAAATAACACCACCTGTTTGTTTTTGTACGATGTTTTTACTTAATTTGATGTCAACCCCTTTTTTCATTTCTTTGTGTTTATTGAACCTTTTCTTTGTTGTCGTATTGACCATAAGTATATCAATACCATTGAACTGGTCACTAGGAATATGAATGGATAATGCTTCTTTGTTCTTATAAGCATTTCTTATACTTCGTTTTTGCTCCGGTGATAATTCAACTTGAATCTCGTGCAATTCAATCATGTATTATACTATACTATAATAATATATTTTATTTTTATGTGAATTTAGTGTGTTTAAATACCGTAGAATTCCGGTTATAAGCCCTGGGCTTATACAACTTCGTAAGGGGTTTTGGGTGGGCTTATAAGCGGAGGGGCTTATATCCGGGAGGGCTTTTAAGCAGAATGAAAAAATCGTTTCGAAAAGAGCCACGGGAGTGTTGATCGAAATACCTTTTTTTAGTTAAAAACGCATAATAAAGCAACATTTAGCCCTGTTCAATAGAGGGGGGCTTATATCCGGGGGGGCTTATAATCGGATGTAATTTTTTGTTTCGAGACAGATGGGCCTATAAGCGGGGGGGCTTATAAGCGGGGGGGCTTATAATCGGAATTTTACGGTATGTTGTAAATCCTTGATTGGTATCCAACTATTAAATTCATCACTATAACCTTTCCACTTCACTAAAGCTTGTTTCTTCTTATAGTTCCGCCGAATTACTTTATCAATACGAAATACTTCTTGTTTTGCTTTCAATAGTTCGGACTCGTAAAAGCTACCTTGTATTTCTTCATTATTCAAATCTTTTAATTTATAAGTTATTGGATTAGTGTATTGGATCTTATCAACGATGAATATCTCTTCTGACCAATTAGGAGTATAGCCTTTGTCGAACACCTTTCGTTTATATTTAGATATTCGGACCTTATCACCAACCTTAAATTTGGGTTTTGCTGATAATGGCTCCATATCACCGTATAGGTTAAGATATACAATTCCTTGATTCTTTTTCTTTGAAGCTTCTATGGGTGTCATTTTGATAGAGCTATGTTTTGTATTATTATATTCTTTTACTATTTTTGGTAGCATTTCAAGATACTGTGTATTACCTTGAATAGTAAACTGTTTGTACATTTTATTTTTTAAAGTTCTATTAAATCTCTCAATAACAACAGCTTTACCTTCATTAAAAGTGGAATACATGTTAATATCATTTTGCTTTAGCCATTCCTTGAATGTTTTGTTATAAAATTCAGATCCCTTATCGACCCAGACATATTCAGGTTTACGCTTGTCATTAATGACAATATTGTTGAAAGCGTTAGTTATTGATGCACCTTTCTTATCTTTCAATTGTATAGCCCAAGCGAATTTACTGAATACGTCAATTATAGTCAATAGATATTTATAACCTTTATTCCATTTTGAAAGTTTATCCATAAAAACTAAATCAGCAGACCATATGTCGTCAATTCCATTTGATATTACTCTTCTAGTTTTAAATTTTCGTCTGATTGGTTTATGTAACTCATCGGCTAATTGTTGAGACCAATCATTTTTACTCAACGCCGTTTTCCGTTTTTTGGCTTCTTTTTTTTTATACCCAATCCGATTTTTCTTTTACTAGCGATTAAAGCTTGTACCCCTGTTGTTCCCCACGGACGGTCTTTAAATGGTATTTTTGATATTCTCTTAAGCATAAGATCATCTGCCTTATGTTTATCAGCTAGTGATTTTGAATTACTGTAGTCAATATCATGCTGTTGACATATGCTATCAAGATTGTTTATTGGATTTTTATATTTAGGATCGTTAGAAGCTAATCTTTCTTCTAATTTAGTACCAGGTCCACAATAATTGTACTTTTTTCCTGTAGGTGTTCTCATATGTAATTCTCCAAGTTTTGATAAGTGTTTTTGAATATCAATGCCAGAACCTCTCATGTCATATTCAATAGCAGAAGGGGGCTTACGCTTTGAAATAGCACCTCCTTTAATAAATTTACTCTTATTCTTCCTGCATATTTGACAAACTGATTTTTCCATAAGCCGACCATTTTTAGCTTTTACCTTTTTAGAGTTTAATGATTTGGTTTGTTTTTTACACGATAGACAATACGATTGGCACATTATATATATTGATTAGATATTTTATCGCAATAATGATTTATCCATTTTCCATTTTTATACTCACTGAAATTGCATTTGGGGTCGAGATTTTCATTTTTATATGCTCCAGCAGGCTTCCAAAAATTAGATGTCTGAATCCCGCTTTTTTTATTAAATATACCTTTAGCAAAGTCACCGCGCCAATATTTTTTAAATAAATCCTTATCACCACCGGTAATACCCATTATGAAGCTTGCAACGTCTTGTGATTGTTTGAACCCTGGTATCTTTTCGCCCACCTTTTTGTTAATCGTTTCACCAACTCCTTGCCCCTTTTTCTCACTGACAAATTTGGTTTTAATGATTTTGCATTCTAAGCAAACGCAACGCAACATAAGTCTTCCGTTCTTTGATCTTACATATTGTTCAGAATTAGGTACACAATTTGTTATTTTTCTTTGTTTCACACAATACGATTTCATATATAATATGATTACATATTTTTGAAATAATTGCTTATAAAACGTTCATTGTACATTGTGTCAGTCATTGATAATTGCATTAATATATCATGATACTCTCTATCATAAACCAATGCTTGATGCAAGAAATAAATACAATAATAGCCACAAAGCACTGATTTTATATGTTGATAATCTGTGTTGTTATACATTATTTCTTTAATGCCATCTTGTTCAGCCCGTTGTTAAAATTCATCGGTATATGGCATGCCAAATGAATCAAAGTACCACAATGTTTCTTTTTTATGACCAGGAACACAGGCAACCCAGTGGCTACCAACACCTTCATAGCTGTCTAAATTAATGATACATGGGCTATGTTTTTTAGGCATGTGTTCATCTCTGCTGTATATCCCTGTAATATTAATATTTAAATACTTACACCATCTCATTAGATCATTGTTACTTAGAGCTTTTTTGATAAATGTAGGTTTTTTTACTTTTTTTTTGGTTTCAAGATCTTTTTTTTGGAAGCACCAATCCACCTGTTCTAAGAAATTTATCATATTCACCCCAAGAACCGATGAATGGTGGCGGTCTGTAAGATAATGCATCTCTCTTATTTGGTAGTTTGATTTTACCACCGTTTTTTGATCTTTGTTTCCTAATGTTTGGTGATGGATAATAAGGGTATTCTATTTGCATACCGGACCCTCCTTTATCAGGAGTGACTTGTATTCCTTTTCCAATTACCTTTCGCATTTTACTTATTTGTGCTTTAGATAAACTCAATGTAATGCCTTTACCTTCACTTTTTACTTTATTATGCCGTGTTATTTGTCTTTTTGTAAGGTATAACTCAGTATTACCCTTCTTTTTTATCTGATTCTTGTTAATTAATAAACTGATTTCACTTGAATTTTTGATTGCTCTGGCAAGCTTTTTTATTTGACCTTCTGAAAGAGGAATATATGTTGAAATATATTTTGTGCTCATAGTCTTGCTCTATATATAATAGTGTTAGATTAAATATTACATAAAAATAAGTTCATTTCCAATTTTGTCAATTACAATTTTTTCTTCATAAAGAACTACAGCGTATATCATATAATCGTCAGTAGCTTGTACATTCAATCTGTAATGAAACAATAACTGTTTTGGATCATCAGTAACTGATTCCTTATGATTTCGTAAATCAAAATATATTATCGGAAATAATTCAGAGTAATTCTGTAAATTTAACTGCACTCCTGTATTATAGTCAGAGGTTCTGTATGCATATTCAAGAATGTCATTATATAATCTTGGTTTGTAATCACAATCATACTCTAGTTCTGGAGTAAAAAACGAAGTACCAAGTTGCAAACGGCAAGTGGAAAGTTTACATGCATCATCACCCGCATTTATTTTAAAAGTATCAAAAATAAAGGGATTTTGTAATTCATTATTTGACTTGTTTCTTTGCAGATAAACAAAAACATGCTTTGGATTTTTAATAGCAGGAGTAATTTGATATATTCCGGATATTGCTGTTGTTGGTGATGAATGCTTAATAAACTCTCTTAAATATGTCCATTTTGTTGCTGTTAAAAAACTACTATTCACTAATTTTTGTCCTGCTGATGTAAAGTTCAAACGTGGTAACCATAACTGAAAATCTAAAACAACATATCGTGTTTCATCACCCCCAACTCTGTAAATAAACTCTCTATCATCATTTAGTGTTATGTTTAGTTCGATTTGCATAGGTGGTATCATTTTATCTCGTAGTTCTTGAAAAATGGAAAACCTATTCAACGGAATACAAGTATATACGTCTTTTGATTCTGCGCACAATTCAGCTCTTTTAATAGCACCTACTTTTGGAGCTTCACTCATATCATCCTCTAATACTGCTCTATCGTCGAGATACCAATTAAAATTGGTGGCAACTGTACGACTGAAGTCATCAGAAAATTCAAGCAATCCTTTTACAAAAGAAATTTTATGTAGGTCATTACCATCATATACTTTTTTACCTGAGGAAGTTATCATAATGTGATTTATAATACTGGTACTATCATTTATCGTTGAGGTTAAAACAGGGGTAGCTAAAACATTGGCGATAATATTTGCTCCATCTGCTTTTTTCTGAAGTTTGTATTTGACGATAAAGTATCCGTTATACCAATCGAACCATGAAGAGCGATCGGTCATATTGAATATATACCCTGTTTTTTCCTGATATAAGCCATTTGCCGGCTGAATAATAGGTGTTTGCAGATTGAATCTGAGATAATCAACTTTTTCAACATTTTCTATGCTTCTGAAACTCATTTATATTATTAGATTATATAATTTACTTCAATTGTGCTAATCGTTTCAAAATAAGATCCCCAGCTTTTTCACTTCTATTTAACACGGTTTTTAAACTTTTCTTTTGTGCTTTGATTATTGGTGATTTATTGATATCTTTTATCATTTTTTTAGAATATTGTCCGATATTTGATAAATCATTAGTTATTAAACCTGATCCTTTATGGCGATATTGATAAAAACCTTTTTTAGGGTTATAAAATTTTGACCATTCGTATACTCGATTCATTTTATATTATTAGTTTAGATTAATTCACCTCTTTGATAACGATATGAAACGCCGTATCGATTTCATTTAAATCAATGGGACGATTATATACGAATCGGTTATATATATTCGAATTGAATCAATGCTATTTTTATTAATTGGAGAAAATTTCAATCTTCTCGGTTCAAGAGTGAAAGGAAATGACCTACGAATTCCTTGTGCTATAATACTAAAACAAAATAAAACGTCTCTTGATTCATCTGTCAAGGATCTTTTAGTCAAATCGCAATGAATACATATCATATCAACGCTCCTTGTTAAATCAGGTATTTTGTCACTTATATTACTCCCTGAAGTTAAAATTTTCTTTTCAAAACCCAGAATCAAATTAAAGTCTGATACAGATAGATCTAATTCATAATTTTGCTTTATGGTTATTATTGTTCTAAATAATGATAAATCAAACGTAACTAAAAATGGATAATCATCACCATCTTTACTAGTTGTATTTTTTAAAAAAGTATCAATGTCTGTATATGAAAACATTCCATTAGGAAATTCAATATTTTTAAAACTTGTATCACTACCAACGGTTTTTCGATATCTTATTTTATTGTTACCGAATGAGGCTGAAAGGTTATACCACGAATATGTCATACTGATTATTTCGTCTAGTGCCATTTCATAATTTTTATTTGGATCTAGGAATAAAGGCTGGTCGAGATAAATTGTAAAATCATGTGCTTTCTGATTATAATTATTGGCTTGTCTTTTCGCCCTGAATGAACTAAGTATCAAATGTTTTTCCATTATATATTTAATTTAGATAAAATAGTTGTTATAAATTTTTTCATATAGACGCTTTGTAATTCTTTTCACTCTTAACAGTTCATCCAATATTGTAATACCTTGGTTTTTTAATTCATAACTCGTATTCCCAGCGTTAATGCTTCCGCAAATTATATCCAATTTTTTAATAAGTTTTTCAGGGTCTCTGTAATAAATAGCCTTATAATTATAGGCTAGACCACTGCCTTCCCACTCATCTTCTCTATCAGAATCAGGCGCTGTCTCCCTCCTAATACCCTCTATCTTATCAAATAATGCTTTTTCTATAGCTGGTTTTTTCTTATATTTACTTTTACGGGGGGTCTTTTTTAATTTTTTTGATTTTTCCTGTAAATCCAAAGCTGAGAAAGGAATCCGTTTGTACTCCATACGTTGTATTTTTTGCTTAGTTAATAACAACTGGTTTTCAATATTGTTAATTTGTTTTGTAAAATCTTCATCTATTTCCAACAGGTCATTATATGATTTTCCTTTGTATTTACCAGATTTGATCATATTTTTACCACTTTTCTTTAGTTTGCCTAATAAAACACTTACCTGACGCCTTTCTTCGGCGAGAGATTCTCTTTGACGATCTAACTCCTTTTGATCAGCACTTGTATCCCATTTTTTTCTCTTTCGTTCTATTGGGGGTGGTAAATCAAAATCAGGCATTTCATCTTCATCTTCTGTTTGAGCTTCATCAATGGCTGGCGGTGGATCAAAATCGGGCATTTCATATTCATCTTCATCTTCATCAATTGGAAATTCTGGAAGAGGGTCAAGCTCTTTTAACCCTTTATTATTCAACTTTTTAGTTGCTTCAATTTGTGTATCGAGACGAGATGTTACTGGTTTAAACATTTTTGTAAATTTGATTTGTCCTAATTCATCTGCCAATTTTGAAGACATTATTTGATTATTAATATTCTTGATTTGATTTTCAACTTCTTCTTTTTGATTAGCAATTTTTTGCCAAGCTAATAGACTCATTTATATATATTAGTGTAGATTATTATCAATCTTTCATCAGTCTTCCAGAAGTCTTTCATCAGTCTTTCATCAGTCTTCCAGAAGTCTTTCATCGGTCTTTCATCAGTCTTTCATCAGTCTTTCATCAGTCTTCCAGAAGTCTTTCATATTATATAATTAAATAATATAAATGAAGATACCAAATTATGACTGTAAAGACGAAATGGTCTCAAACTTTAGGCAACTATACGATTTTATGCCAAATCAATGTTTTCGGATGCTGTTTTGCGCTCCGAGTAATATGGGAAAGACTAATACTTTAATGCATATGATTTACAATTTATTATATTTCGATAAAATATATTTATATGCAAAAAATTTAGACCAGTCTAAATACCAAAATCTTATCAATGTGTTCCAACCAATAAGCGATGAAGCTGGTTATAACATTATTGAAGCTAGTAACGACCAAATAATTCCTGTTTCTAAACTAAATGATGATAATCAAAAGCTCGTGATATTTGACGATTATGTTTGTGATAAAAATCAAAAACCATTAATCGATTATTTTATACAAGGGAGACATAAAAACTGTAGCGTGATATATTTGTCTCAAAGCTATTTTAAAACGAAAAAAGACATAAGACTGAACTGTTCGCATTTCTGTATTTACGAATTCCCAAGTGCTAATGAGAGGGCACTGATATGCCGTGAAAACAGTATTCCAAAAGAGCTATACGAGCAAGCAACTAAAGACCCATTCAGCTTTTTATATATTGATAAACCACGTAAATTCATAACAAAAAATTTCGATGAGAAGATTTAATCTAACATATTAACAGAAAATGGGGTACATTAATGACGAAAATGATTTTATGCATACCAAATATTCTCAAAGTGCAAAACCTGCAATTGGTTTTAAACTGACAGCTTCTGGTGATTATGATATGGACAAGAAGAAAATATTCGGTCTAAAAACTCAGGATGACGTAGCCTTTGATGCCGATCTAGATACCTACGCCAAGGATTTAGGGAGTGCTGTCAATAAACGGTATGTTAACCAATTTTTAATGAAAAAAAAAACAGTGACGAAACACATTTTGATTGCGTAGGTTTATCACTTCAAAATACTGAAGATTATTACGATGGGTTATATAATGACCGTTCAATACCGAATGTCAAATACGTGAATTTACAAGACAATAAGTTAAGATCAGAGCTAAATAACAAACTCACTGACAAAGCCGATCTTAGTACCAATAATGAACAAACGTTTAACAGCATAATAAATGTACCGAATTTCGATCAAGGCTATAGTAATATGTCTAACGTTATGAATAAAAGGTATATTGACTCAAGAGATGCGCTTAAAGCTGATAAAACATATGCCGATAGTACTTTTTTGACAAAACAGACAGGTGGAATTCTAGTCCAATCTCTTCAGAGCAAGGCAGACAAATCGTACGCTGATGATACTTTTTTAACTAAGAAAACAGGAGGTGTCTTAGCTCAAAAAATCCAATACGTGCTTGATCATACGAGTGAATCACACGTTAGTCCAATTGATCAAAAAAATGTATTCGATAAAATTATGACAGATCAATACAATCAACTGTCTGAAGAAAATGACATTAAACTTGGTGACACAATTGAGCATCCAAATCCTGTTCATCAAATCAATAAAAAGGTGATAGATGCAAAATTACTTCTTGATAGTTCGAAAAATTACTACTCAAGCAGATTAGGTATCAACATGTACTCATATGAAATCGATCATTACACGATGATAATTGAAATATTTTATCCAACAGAAATTGACAAAAATACCATCGATATCGATGCCGTCTCATTATTAGACACCGTAAATAAAACAACTACACGAACTCATGATGATTATTCCAGAACTCTAGTACAAATTAATAAATATCAGCAACATCCCAACAACTATTTGTATATCGATATCGTCTTAAAAATGAAGTCTGGATACTCATATGTCCAAAAATTGCAAACATACCTCGTTATTTATGGGATTAAGAGCTTTCAAAGTAACGTTGATCCCACTATATACGATCAAATATATTATATAGCTAATGATCAAATTGTTTTCAATACACCAATCAATATGAATACACAGGCTATTTATGGTATTGCAGAAGGTACTACTGATGATCAAGCTGTTAATTATAAACAGTTGGTAAGTCAAATCAATATTCTCAAAACAACTCTTGGAAATCAGATTAAATTATTACAGTCCAAGAGTTTTTATAGTGAAATATTTGAGTACTATTTCGATCTAACGGATGCCTCTAAATTCATAATGTCAGATAGCAACGGAGCTGTTGTTTCTGGATTAATTGGTAATCTCGTATTTAATACGACCAAAATGTTAGAAGATTTTAATCCAAATATGGGGTTTATGAATGATTTTGAAATTAATTTAAATGAAAATATCACTGAATCCAATGACTGGACTATATATATGGCATTTAAATATGACTATAAGCCCAGTGATAATAAAAGGATTAAAATTGAATTTATCGATGGTGATAGCTTTAGTTTTCCGTGGGTTAAAGTGGAGCATAATAAGCTATTTCTCGATTATGATCTAGATTCATATACAGAGCAAATTAGAGATGGTTATATAGGTAAATATATGAATCTCTGGTATACAAAGATACAGGATCAATTTAGAATCGCTGTTTGCAATAATGTTATGAGTATTGATCAAACATTTTCTGGGTTTAATATCAATACATCTAGCATTAAAATTTCTTCAGATTACTTTGTACAAAGAATCGGTTTTAGTAACACAGCAATGTCAGTGAATAGTCGAGAGTATCACAAAGTCCAATTTTTAGATAAAACAATGGGTATATTCTTCGAATAAATTATCTAACTCCAACGATTTTATCTAATTAAATTATATGAAAACAGTGAAATTGGTTAGCAATATTATTGATTCTATTGAGAGATTAATTCAAAACATAAGGAAGCTGTATTACACAATAAAGAACAAGCGCAATGCTAAAATGACAAAATGATAAAACAAAAAAATCATATATAACTAATATATATGACTAAACATCGAAAATGCATATTTACATGGAACCATGTATCAAGCGAACTGACTGAAGAACAAATTATAGAATTGAAAGCTTATTATCAAACATATCATCGAAAATGTTGGGCTTATAAGCAGGCTGTTAAACGTTTCAAAAAATGGAAATTATTAGGGAATTCATTGTCTATTCTCTTTGCATCCGGCTCCCTTGCATCAAGTATTGCTACAGGAGGTATTAGTTTGGTTGCAATTAGTACAATAGCGCTTTTAATACAAGGCTGGATGCATCATCAAAATCTCGATTTAAAAATTCAAAATTGTTTATATGCATCACAATCCTATATGCATATACTTAACACACTAAAATTTATTTTGCGAACGGGTGAATTCGACCTATCCAATATCCTAATAACGATGAAAAACACCGATGACTACATAAGTGATAACAGCCCGATTATAGATAAGTATATGGTAAAATATGATAAAATTTTTACTTTATAAGGCGCAATATCTCTGCATTTTTCAATTCTAAAATATTTGCCCAATACCGATCATTAAAAGCTCGCGTTTTTTTTGATTCAGTAACACAGATGAAATTGTATGGTATACCGAGCATTTTAAACAGCTGTCTTATAATATATTTCGTTGAGATCATCCTCTTTCTTCTTTTATTTATAGATGGAAGAATAGTATCGATCTCATGAAACACTTTGTAAATCTTATCGCGATGATTATGAGACAATTGAACTCCATTTTTAATACATAAATCGTTTAAAACATTCTCAATATGGTATTTACGATG
Source organism: Oculina patagonica (assembly GCF_052425735.1). Classification (NCBI taxonomy): domain Eukaryota; kingdom Metazoa; phylum Cnidaria; class Anthozoa; order Scleractinia; family Oculinidae; genus Oculina; species Oculina patagonica. The sequence continues at coordinate 10,645,985 of NC_135769.1, read as the reverse complement.
ATAGATGCTTTTACGCCATATTTTGTGTCTGTTCTCGTAAAAATCGAAATACTCATTGTAATAAATAGAACCATGAACCAAACCGCAATTAATACAAACATTAATACCGTTTTGATTTGACATATCCTGCTTACTACAGCATGGCTCAACATCCTTGTTACCTTCTATCAATAGTTGATCGCATAAAGGGCATATAGTTTCTTTTAAAATTTTTAATTCATCGTGGATTTCAGAATTACAAACCATTATATATATAACACACATAACTTCACGGCACAGCTGTTTTTGGCAGTAAATTTTAGAGTAAACTTTTTGAGTAAACTTTTTGAGTAAACTTTACTCAAAAAGTTTATATATAAAAAACTTTTTACTTGTTGAAATATGATTGGTCAAAAGAAATCACGCCAGATTAAAAAACCTGCTGACGCGTCAGCAGGTTTTTTCGGTCAATGGTTTAGTCATTAATTATTTATAACTTATGGCTAAAACCGTAAACTGAATAATTATGTATTTAATGTTATATAACACATTCTATATATATTAATAAAGAAAATAATTATCTGTTTATATCTAAACGTACTATAAAAAACATATAAAGAATTATATACATAGTATATAATAAATGGGACGAAATAAAAAATACGATAATGAAGAAGACAGACAAAACGCTATTACTAAATCAAAAACGAAATACATGCTTAATAAGCCTTGGTATTGTGATATTTGTGAATATCACAGTTGCCTTGCAGGAAAATGGAGTCATATGATGACCAAAAAGCATATTAAAAATGCTGTTATTAAAACTCTTGAAGATGATGATCGGTTTAATATTATACCTGATGAATAACATATAAAGAAAAATTATATAATTATATATTGTATAGCACAGTATATATGAATTGCTGTTATCTGTTGCCTTAGGTGACCAAAAATATATTTATTTCTGGTTATCTTTTAAACACACCAAAAATCTAAAAAATTATTTTTTACTATAGATACTTAAAGAAATGGTAATTCTATATAGTACACAAAAAATGACACAAAAAAATATCTCAACCAATATTAATATGGACGAATCTGATCTCAACAATCTATCTAAAACCGAGCTTATAAAACTCATTTTATCACTAAAAGCCGAACCAAAAGCACACGAGCACAAAAAGGTCGAGCATAAAGCACACGAGCCCCAGAAGCCGAATAAAAGCCCCACCCCCTCGCGTAAAATACCAAAAAAGAAGACATACCAATCTCATTCAAACACTCCTAAACCAATAACAAAAACCCATAATACTCTTAAACAACTATCAAAAAGTTACCTGAGTGATGCAAAGGCACTAGGCTATACATGGATAGATCTTGTAAAAAACTCAACAAGGAAAAAAGTAATCAATAAAATTCAAAAATATAAGACCGATAAGACCTTAAACAGGACACTCAATGAATTTAATTTCGATGACAGTATTTTTGATTCAACATCCAATGACCAACCTCTATTCAAAATAACGGAAATCGGAAATACAGCGAATAAAAAATTCAATGCTTATACCAATGAATTCAAAATAAATGTACGAAAAAATTTCATAAACAATAAAAATGATGTTTTCAGTGTATTTGAAAAAATGGTTGAAATGGCAATAAATAAAAGGCAGTTAAAAGGTAATGATAGATTCAGATTGGTAATTTCAAATGATGAATTAGATCATCCTATCTCAACAAAATTGTTAAAAGTTTCTGATTTCAAGTTAAATCAACTTTCAGATGTAATCAATACGTTGGAGTATAAAGAAATAGATTTAGAAAATTGCAAAATAATTATTCAATCTGTTAAAATGCCTAGTGGTAAAGGTCGATTACATTTATCAAAACAAACAGTTAATAGAAAGCAATGTATTATCACAATCAAAAATGATGACACAATATGTTTAGCAAGGGGAATTGTTACAGCTTATGCTAATTTACACCCTGAGAATTACACTACAACTCAGTTGAAAGATGGCTTTAATAAATCACGGAAACTACAAGAAATTCAAGCCAAAGAACTTCATAATAATGCAAATGTTGAAATTAACGAGTATGGCAATACTTTAGAAGATGTAAATACCTTTGCATCGTATTTAGATATTGAGATTAACATTATCGATTCTGAGCAGTTTAATGAAATCATATATACAGCTAATAATGGTAAAATTGACAAAATTTATTTATACAAAACACGGAATCATTTTGATGTCATAAAATCAATGACAGCTTTTCTAAATGTAGCATATTACTGTCATAGTTGCAAAAAAGCTTATACAAGACGTGATAAACACAAATGCCCCCAAAAATGCCTTTCTTGCTTCAAATATTTCCCAAACGGAGATAAATGTGACGGCAAAGACATTACATGTAAGCAATGCAATCGTGTATTTCATGGTGACAGCTGTTTCAAAAACCATACAAGAAATCGATCTAAAAAAGATGGTGATGAATCAGTATGTAGCAGTGTAGCAAAATGTTCAAAATGCAATCAAATAATACTAAAACCTTATATTAAAATACATAAATGTGGTTTCAAAATGTGTAATAATTGCAATAAATATTGTGAAAGCAAACATAAATGTTTCATGAAAAAAATCAAATGCAATGGAGGAAATTGTATAAAAGATAGCAAAAAACCTTGCAGATCAAATAAAAGCATTCCTAAAAAAGATTATTGCCACTCATGTAGAACATATAATGAAAATTATTTATTTTTTGATTTCGAATGTGTACAAAGTACTGGGTTACACGAAGTTAATTTAGCTATCTGTCATGATTTCAACGGTAATGAATCAATCTTCAATGATATTAATAGTTTTTGTAATGGAATTTTAAATGAAAAATATAAAGGATACACCCTTCTAGCTCATAATAGCAAAGGGTACGATTCCCATTTTATTCTCAAATGGTGTATAGATAATGGATTCAAACCTTATTGCATTTACAATGGTTCAAAAATTATGATGATGGAGATCACACAATTAAGAATCAAGATAATCGACAGCTTAAATTTTATTCAGCAACCATTATCATCGTTTCCTAAAACGTTTGGTTTAAACGAGCTGAAAAAAGGATATTTCCCACATTATTTCAACAAAATTTGTAATCAAAACTATATAGGAAAAATACCTTCTAAAAAGCATTATGGGTATAATCAAATGAAAACCCATGATAGACAAAAATTTTTACAATGGTATAATGATCGTGTTAATGAAAATTATGTTTTCGATTTCAAAAAAGAATTAATTGAATACTGTAGGTCAGATGTTGATATATTAAGAAGGTGTATGTTAAAATTCAGGCAAGATTTCATTAAAGAGGAAAATATTGACCCATTAAAATACACCACAATTGCTGGGGTGTGCATGACTATTTTCAGAGGTAATTATATGCCAAAAGATACTATAGCTGTGGTTGATAATGTTGTTCAAACAGAAAACCATAGTGCAGTCAGTATTGCATGGCTTGATTACATAAGTAAGAAAAATAAAATTAAAATTCAACATGCCTTGGAAGGTGGTGAAAAAGTTATCAAATGCAACAATAACAAATTAAAAGTAGATGGTTTTTGTGCATCTACAAATACTATTTATGAATTTCAAGGTTGCTTCTGGCATGGATGCCCAGATTGCTACAAGGCTGATGTTATCAATAATAAGAATCAAAGTGATATGGGTACTTTGTATAATAAAACACAAGATAAAAACAAAAAAATAACAACTACTGGTTACAATCTTATTGAAATGTGGGAATGTAAATTAAAAAAGGATAAAAGTTTTCAGAAATATTATAAAAATGATTGGTATAGAGAAGTGGTTGGGCAACTAAACCCTAGAGATGCTTTCTTTGGTGGTCGAACAAATGCTACAAAGCTACTTTATAAATTCAAAGATGATGAATACGGAAAATACGTAGATTTTTGCTCCTTATATCCCACTGTCCAGTTCTATAAAAAATACCCCATTGGACACCCTATAAAAATTATATCACCAGAAAAATACGATAAAAAATGGTATGGACTAATAAAATGTAAAATTTTGGCACCAAGAGAACTATACCATCCTGTTCTGCCTCAAAAAATAAAATGTGAAAAAGCTGAAAAGCTAATGTTCCCTCTGTGTATATCATGTGCAAAAACAAAGCAACAAGAAAGATGCCAACATAATGAAAATGAACGATCATTCATAGGCACATGGACAACCGATGAAGTCAACAAAGCCATTGAAAAAGGGTATAGAATTACAAAAATATATGAAGTTTGGCATTTTGAAAACTCATCCGACAATCTATTCAAGGGATATATAAAAAAATTTATGAAACTCAAACTTGAATCAACGAAATATAATTTTAAAAATAACAATGACGAGATGAATTTCAGAAATAAAGTCAAAAAGAATTTAGATATTGATTTAGGTGAATTAAATGAAAATTCAGGTTTACGAGCCATTGCAAAAATGTGTTTAAACTCACTTTGGGGGAAATTTGGTCAACGAAATAACATGAATCAGTGCAAATACGTAACTGATATAAATGAATTTTACCAAGTAGTTCTAGATGACACAATAGATAATTTAAACATGAATTTCATAAATGAAGAAATGGTGCAAATGAGCTACACTTACAAAGATCAGTTTGTTGATAATAGCTATAATACGAATATATACATTGCATGTTTCACGACCAGCAGTGCACGGTTAATGTTGTATGAAAAGCTAGACTATTTAAATAAACAGGTATTATATTTTGATACCGATAGTATTATATATATTGAGTCCAAAAATAGTAATGTAATCGAGACAGGTGACATGTTAGGTGATTTAACAGATGAGTTAGACGGTGATGTTATAAAAGGTACCTTCGTAAGCGGTGGCCCTAAAAACTACAGTTTCATATATGGCGATAATAAACAGAAATGTGTTATTAAAGGTTTTTCCCTTAATCATGAAAATTCACAAATACTAAATCACACAAATATGATTAAGATGGTTAAGGGCGATTTTAAAGAACTCACATTAGTAAATGAAAATAAGATAACCAGACAGAATAAACAAATTGTTAACAAATATGAGGAAAAGGTATACAGCTTTGGATATGACAAGCGCGCAATAAAACACATATCGGATAGCTGTATAGAAACATATCCTTATGGATATTAAAGACAAACTCATCTGTTTATCCTAGGTTATAATCTTAGGTTTTGATTTTCATTATGTCAACGAGGTTTGTTTTAAACGCACTAAGATGCAAGATTTTTAAAAAAGAGTATAAGAGATTCATGAAAAAACGCATAAAAATAAAAACATACACTATATATATAGATAAATGACAAACATGAAAATAAACATGGAAAATTTAAAGAAAATATGTTTCAAAGCAAATACATTCAAAAATATGTCTGATGACGCAATAAACAAACTGAAGTATATCGTAACATTAAAAGAATTATCAAAACTCGGAGATTTGGTATATGAAAATTTAGACACTTTAGTATATTTAGATAAAAAACTAAAAGAAGATAGGCATTGCAAGGCATTAACAAAATTATTAAATAAAGAAAATGAAACAAGCAAATACCTATGTAACATTTACAATGATTTAAACAGTGTATTAGCCGACCTTGAAAAAGAAAAAATGAATTCAAAAATAACAAAAATCATAATCGTTTTAGAAGACAATTCACAACAGATATTCAGTACAAGAGATTTACCATGATAATAAAAACAGCATAAAACTCGGCTTCGCTTGGTTTTCCAGATTGATATTTCAGTTATGATATCAAGGCTTGTTTAAACGCACTATTAATGATATAAGAAATTAATATATTGTGTTATTAATATATAACAATGGATGTTTTGGAATGATAATATTGTTAATGCCCGATACCAGAGATGGTTTACCAAAGAAGACAAAATGAAAGCTATAAGGCGCACAAAAGCCCGTTATATGCGAAATACACGATGGTTTTGTGAGCAATGTAAAAAAGAGTACAGTATGGGTAGCAAGTGGACCCATATAAGGCAATCCCATTCGAACGCAGTATAAAAAAAGTTTAAAAAAGAGTATAAGAAGTTTTTTTTACAGGCTTGGTTTTCTAGGGTTTGAATCCATTTTATGTAATAAATGCCACAAACAAATAAATATAATTGATCATATAAAATAAAATTTTATATGAACAAGATTTTCTCTTTTATTTTATTTTATAAAATAAAAAAGAAAAGCTCCGCTAGAATCCATAGCTTGAATCCATAGCTAGAATCCATAGCTAGAATCCATAGCTTGATTTAAACGCACTTCCAAAATTTTTTAAAAAGAGTATAAGAAGTTTTTTTCAGGCTTGGTTTTACAGGCTTGTGTCAGTTGTTAAGATAAGGAGCAAATATAATATTTTATTATATTTGATCATAAGTTTCATGCATTTTATAAATAAAATACTATGAAACGCTCCGCTTGTAATCCAGCGCAAAAATTCAGTTTTTGATTCTAATATTTGATTCCAACATTTGAATCCATTTTTGTCCCATATTTTGTATCCAGCACTGGAATTAGTGATGTACTACATCTCTAAGGCAAATTTGCCTCAGAGTGTAGTACATTACTACTGTCGACTAATAATGTTGTGATGTTGTGATAACAGCGCGCTGTGATTTCGAGTTTTTAAAATGTTGTCGATGTACCTCGGAAAAAATCGGAGAAACAAGGAACAAGTTTTAAAGATGATTATTGAAGAAAGCGTGAAAATAAACAAATTTTTAAACTAACAACGAAAATGCACAGCACATTTTATAATACCGGGGAGTCTGTTAATAAAATACAGCCGGACTGCTGTATCAGTACATGTTATTCGATTTTCCTGTTCGAGCCTATCAAAAAACTATATAATTTTCGAACTGACGAGCGCATATTATAGCCGCAAGTAACTTACCAAACTGAATTAGCTGCATAATGAGCGGCCGACAATAATAGAAAGGAATTTTCCTATGTTTTTTTTTAAGGCCAAAACAGTTTAATTCTTGAACTGCGAGAGTAGCGGCCTTTTGCGTACCTGACTCGTACTGGTAACAGGCCCGTAAAATTACGAAACTGAATCTTAAAGCTGTATCGAAGCAAAGCCTTCAGAAGAAAAAGGCATCCAATGGAAAACAATGCTAAATAACGCCGCACTGTTTCCATTTTCAGCATTTTGTACAATGTACAAGTGTTGCGGCAAGCATATGTGTGCAGCCGTCTTCAATAGAAACATGCACATAAAATTATTTTTTGCAGTTGTTCCATGACATGGCTGCACCATGTACCACCTAACAGACAAAAAAAAAAGGTTGCCAGCTAATGATTAGTTACTCTTGATTATGTATTCCATTGGGAGAACAGACTTAAAAGTATATATTGTGGCTCGATGATAAGTATCTCCGTGTTGCGGTCTAAACTATATGACCCACCAGTTGAAGGAAAGAACATTAAAACAATTTTAAAGCGTAGAAGTATTAGAATTGCAGGTTACATCGGACTGTATGAGGCGTGCCGCCCGCCAGCTCCGATGAAGAAAATATTAAAAGGCAGTGCAGTATTAGAATTACAGGTTACATCGGACTGTATGAGGCGCGCCGCCCGCCAGCTCCGATGGAGAAAATATTTTAAAGTGGTGCAGTATTAGAATTGCAGGTTACATCGGACTGTATGAGGCGCGCCGCCCGCCAGCTCCGATGGAGAAAATAGAATTGAGCAGAATTAGAATTGCAGGTTACATCGGACTGTATGAGGCGCGCCGCCCGCCAGCTCCGATGGAGAAAATAGAATTGAGCAGAATTAGAATTGCAGGTTACATCGGACTGTATGAGGCGCGCCGCCTGCCAGCTCCGATGGAGAAAATAAAATTGAGCAGAATTAGAATTGCAGGTTACATCGGACTGTATGAGGCGCGCCGCCCGCCAGCTCCGATGGAGAAAATAGAATTGAGCAGAATTAGAATTGCAGGTTACATCGGACTGTATGAGGCGCGCCGCCCGCCAGCTCCGATGGAGAAAATATAATTGAGCAGAATTAGAATTGAAGGTTACATCGGACTGTATGAGGCGCGCCGCCCGCCAGCTCCGATGGAGAAAATAGAATTGAGCAGAATTAGAATTGCAGGTTACATCGGACTGTATGAGGCGCGCCGCCTGCCAGCTCCGATGGAGAAAATAAAATTGAGCAGAATTAGAATTGCAGGTTACATCGGACTGTATGAGGCGCGCCGCCCGCCAGCTCCGATGGAGAAAATAGAATTGAGCAGAATTAGAATTGCAGGTTACATCGGACTGTATGAGGCGCGCCGCCCGTCAGCTCCGATGGAGGAAATAGAATTGAGCAGAATGAGAATTGCAGGTTACATTGCTAATACTCTTGTACTGGTCAGTTTTAAAATTAATCTTTACTTCGACGATACGGCTGTATATTTTAGAGAACGAATAGAAAATGAATGTAGCGAAACATAATGCATCGCAAATAAAATGAGCTCGTTTTTGTAACAAGAGTCTGACCAAATGTTACAACAAGATGGAATCTTCAATTTACTGACCATGACCTAAAAATAGTAATGTTTAATGGATTGACTTACCTGGCGACCTCCTTATTAATGATCCATGACGTGATATCCCGGGCCATGATTATATTTAAAGCGTTTCTTGTGTATGACTGAAAAACTGAACTACGTGCAACCGAACCATTTGCAATATGTCGTAAGATATTTAGGATTTTGAACGACTTTCTGCGTGGAAGGCGCCAGCGTCACCGCAACTCGCGGCTGCAAACTCACCGTAATTTTCACTTTGTAAATCCACATGAATGATCGATCGACAGAACATAGAAATGATCATCTTGCATAAGGCGAAAACAACTTAAATCTTAAAAGGTCGAAACGTTTACGCGACATCAAAGTATCTAGAAATCATTCTTGCTAGATGAGCTTCTTCTGTCTTTCCCCAATTGCCGCCAAAGCAGAATTCGCCGCGAACATTATAATTTATTCTGCCGCCAGAATGGAAATTGATCCATGTAATATAACACAACTGATGAGAAGATAACTCAAATGCTGCTGACAGATTATAACACTTTCGGTAACCGCGAACTAATCCTCTTAAGAAATCAGGAACTTACAGTTGACGCCACTTGCGTCCCCTCATGTTTTCAAAACAAATCAACATCGATCCTGCAACAAAACTTTCAAGAGTCACTTATTTTTTCAAGCTTATGCAGTAAGGAAAATGAAGGCCTGAGGTACGAGATTGCTATGAGCACTGTTAATTGCTAGTGAAAATATTTTCTGAACAAATAATTTTGTGTTGTCTTCTTACCCCACAAACAAGGGTCATCAAGACAAGATGTATGGTTGCATACTGTGACCAAAGGAACTCCATCTGGTCTGTCTTCTGCATTTCTCTCCAAAGTATCAAAATTGTACTTTCTGACATAGTTAAACCATTCTATACAAAATATAACATAGGAGAATGAAGCATAAGTACATGCTCTCCAAGGTGCATTCCAAGCAAAGCTCACGCCAAAGATTTGCTAAACTTGTGTATGCCAAGATTTAAAGGATTGTATTGAAAAAGGCAAAGATCCAAGCCAAAGATCTTCAGCGTAACCTGCATGTAATGCAGCCTGGCATGGTCTGGGGGATGGTGACTTTTAACAACACCTCTCTGTGCGCTCCCAGGCCAGTCTATCGAAAATTAGACCACACTTGTGTGGCCAAGATAGTCAGACACTGGGTTATGCTAATGGTTGATATCCAAGGCCCTGCCCCTACACCAAGCAAAGCTGGAAATACAGTATATAGTGCTCCAGTTTTAAAGGATTTAAAAGAGATACAGTACATATAAGATTAACCCTAGATGTGCCAGTCCACGGGCCGATAAGATCGTCCTGTGAGTACACTTTTGGCCTGTAAATAGAATTTCCTATAGAACTTGTCTGGGGGGAGGAACTTCTCCATTCTCAGACGGTACTTGAAAGTTGCACTTGCACATTGGGCCATTCCAGTTAATATACGCATCCCCCCTATTGAGAGTTATTGGTCTCAACCCCCTCGGAAATTTCATTTGAAGACCCCTTCAGATTTTCATGATCAAAGTGCCGACACATACCCCCCTTCAGAAAAACAAAAAGATCAAAGGCTCCGACATGGCTACCCCCTCGGAAATAACTGCCGGAGACCCCCCCTCCCCCTAGGATTTCCTTAACCCTCAATAGGGGGGGGGGGGTGCGGATATTAAATGGAATGGCCCATTATAAACGTAGTACGTAGCTTTGATTAATATTCACTATAACGTACGTACATACTGATCAATCAAACAATTCCACACTTAGTGATTCATTGTATTAAAGACCGTTGTATGCGCTACTAAAAAAAAACTTAAACTGAAATCCAACAGCTCAAACAATCTAAGCTTCAGCTTATATTGAGTAAAAATATCGAGCAAGTCGATGAAAACCAAGTGATCAGGTGCACGTATATTCCATGCAAAGAAATAAACTTACCCAAAAATATTTTACTTGAAAGACCGACTAAGCCAAGAACAACAGCACTCTGGAATCTCCAAGATAATCTTTCCATAACAGACATTTCCAAGGGCCATTTTACTGCAGGCTTCATCGTTCACTTTACAGTTTTACAACAGTGTCCAAAATATCGATCAAAATAAACACGACGTAGGTAATGCACGACAGAGAATCCACTGGCACTATCAGTGTGGGCTCAGCTTTTTGTTCCCAGGCTCTAGCTCTGTCCTTTACCTGGAGCCCTCAATTTTTTTGTTGTCCGATCATTTTGCTGCTTGGTTAAAATAAACGATTGACTAATTGAAGTAATTAACACAGAAATTTAAAATTTTAATATAAAAACCGCGTCATTTTCCCTTCCCGTTATCAACAAGGGCTTTCTTCTTTTAGCCCACGAGCAAGCTCACGTAGAGGGAGAGAGTTCTTGTACCCTGCCTCTACCCCTAAGGAACGGACCATTATTTTCTTGGAGGGAGGGGGGATGAAAACTTTTCCTCTGCAAACTTTTTTTTTTAGTTTATGTACCTCTGCAAACATTTTTTTTTCGAAATTCTTACTATTTTTTGTTATACATATCGTTTTTGCAAACAATTTATTTTGTCTTTCATGGCCCTGCAAACAATTTTTTCAATATTTTTCATCCCCCCCACCCCCCCTCCAAAAAAATAATGGTCCGTCCCTAAGAGAGCTCTGCTCGCAGGGTATATATATGTAATGCCTGGAGTTCACTAGACTGGAAAACCCAAGAAAATACGAATGAATACAAAACATGATACATAGCCGAACAGTCTTATCACTTTAGACGTGCTGCTGCCATCACATTTGTGCTCAGTGCCTGTGGAAATCAATGACCTTCAACCCGAAGATTAGAGTCATGTTCCAATGTTTTTTTTTTTTTTCCTTTTCTACATTCGATTCTCGATTTCATTTCTAGTATCATGAATACAAGATAAACATAAAATACAACATCCGTGAATAATACGGCCTTTATTTATACCATTTTGCATTATTTTTTGTATTTTATGAAGATTACAAGTAAATCCTGCATTATGGATACCCGAATTTACTCCATTACTTTAGCGTTCATTTTATCAGCTTATTATTTTGTTACTAAGTAAGGCCGTCATTTGATTTATGGAAATAGTTATCCAGTTGGCTGTTGTCATCATCCGGTTCTCACCTGAGAAAAGAGAAAGAAAAATGTCATAACCATGAGTCATACCACTAAGATGTAACTTATGTTTTCAAGGAGATGAGAATAAAACAAGTGACGCAAGGTTGGCATCCATTTAATTACGTACTTATGTATTTTTATATATATAAAAAACTTTTTTTATATAAGAACGTTGAGGCTGAGTTTGACCAAATTTTTAGACCGCCACGCTAAGAACATACCCTAGGCTGAGACTCAGATGAGTTAAGGTCTAAGAACGCATTGGGGAGGGGGCGTAACGGGGCGTAAGGGTTTGCGGTGATGCAGTTTTGCGGTAATCTTTATTTAAACCTGCGGTATTGCGGTTTTACAAGACCACGCGGTGTGCAGTTATTACAAATTTTAGATCGCGGTAGTCGGTGAGAAAATTCTCTGCGGTGATATGATTCTCTTATGTTTCCACTTTTCACATTCGGTTGTTTTACTTCAGTTAAACCAGCTTGAGCCAAGTGTTTTGTTTTACAGCGTATCAGCTTACACAATCAGGGTTCGTTATTAAGCAAACTTGTCCTGTGGTTTGCAATTGCAGCCTCTTTCAGTTAACACTTGATGTGTTTAACTGTTTTATCCAATGATACGTTTACTTGATGACATTTCAGGCCAGATTTCGGCTCAGATCCAATCTTCTCCAAGCACAGTTGTTGGTCATTTGAAACTGCGGTTTCGGTATTTTGGTAAAATTTGATGCGGTTTGCGGTTTTGTAGCGTATTTCTGTGCGGTTTTGTGGTTTTCGGACCCCCCTTACGCCCCCCCCCCCTCCATTAGTGTTTCTTTTGCCCATTTGCTTTCTTGTTTAACGAGCAGTATAAATAAATGCAAAACTTTGGTCTGAAAGTACAATTAACCCAATGCTTTGGTTTTATTATTTCATGACACACCGTGTAGTACATTTCAGTTTGTAGTCCAACTTAAGGCTGGTTTCCATATGATCGCAGACGATCTCAAACTCGCAGAAATTCACTGAACCGTGTGATCGCAGAGATTGCAGAGCGAACTGTTTCCATATGATCGCAAACGATCGCAGACGATCGCAGAATAGTTGAATGGTGTTGAATGATGGGATCGATTATCAATATTATGGGATAAATTTCGATCGCAATTGATCGCAGTCGATCGTAATTGTGTTTCCATATGATCGCAACGATCGCAGACGATCGCAGGGAATAGAACTTGGCTCTATTTCAGTTCTGCGATCGTTTGCGATCGTGTGCGATCGATCGCAGACGATCGCAAACGATCGCAGATGCGTGTTTCCATATGATCGCAGATTGCAGAACCTACAATTCTGCGATCGTCTTCGATCCATTGCGATCGTCTGCGATCATATGGAAACCAGGCTTTAGGCTTAGGACAACAATGCTCTTTGATTCGATTCCTGGTCACGACTGCATTGTTTTATTGAAATAATATAAAATGTAGCTTAAAACATTACAAGAACGTTTTCAGCTTGAAATCGTAAAAAACTGAACGCTCCACCTCAGCCTCAAAATGAGATGTTCTTATATATAGTGTATATAAAATTTCATGCAAACTGTTTTCTTTTTGATGTAATGTATATGAAATGATTCATATATGAACTGCGGATGTATATGAGAGTGATAAATGATCGTCGCAGTGAATTTCCAATTTAAGCAATTGGAATAAAGAAGCCTGAAAAAAAATTCAGGGCTTCAACGGGATTCGAACCCGTGACCTCCGCGTTACCGGTGCGATGCTCTACCAACTGAGCTATTGAAGCCACACATTGGGAGCGAGGTCAATTGTGAGTTCATATTTTCCCGTGAGAGGAGTGAAATGATGTAATGTATATGAAATGATTCATATATGAACTGCGGATGTATATGAGAGTGATAAATGATCGTCGCAGTGAATTTCCAATTTAAGCAATTGGAATAAAGAAGCCTGAAAAAAAATTCAGGGCTTCAACGGGATTCGAACCCGTGACCTCCGCGTTACCGGTGCGATGCTCTACCAACTGAGCTATTGAAGCCACACATTGGGAGCGAGGTCAATTGTGAGTTCATATTTTCCCGTGAGAGGAGTGAAATGATGTAATGTATATGAAATGATTCATATATGAACTGCGGATGTATATGAGAGTGATAAATGATCGTCGCAGTAAATTTCCAATTTAAGCAATTGGAATAAAGAAGCCTGAAAAAAATTCAGGGCTTCAACGGGATTCGAACCCGTGACCTCCGCGTTACCGGTGCGATGCTCTACCAACTGAGCTATTGAAGCCACACATTGGGAGCGAGGTCAATTGTGAGTTCATATTTTCCCGTGAGAGGAGTGAAATGATGTAATGTATATGAAATGATTCATATATGAACTGCGGATGTATATGAGAGTGATAAATGATCGTCGCAGTGAATTTCCAATTTAAGCAATTGGAATAAAGAAGCCTGAAAAAAATTCAGGGCTTCAACGGGATTCGAACCCGTGACCTCCGCGTTACCGGTGCGATGCTCTACCAACTGAGCTATTGAAGCCACACATTGGGAGCGAGGTCAATTGTGAGTTCATATTTTCCCGTGAGAGGAGTGAAATGATGTAATGTATATGAAATGATTCATATATGAACTGCGGATGTATATGAGAGTGATAAATGATCGTCGCAGTGAATTTCCAATTTAAGCAATTGGAATAAAGAAGCCTGAAAAAAATTCAGGGCTTCAACGGGATTCGAACCCGTGACCTCCGCGTTACCGGTGCGATGCTCTACCAACTGAGCTATTGAAGCCACACATTGGGAGCGAGGTCAATTGTGAGTTCATATTTTCCCGTGAGAGGAGTGAAATGATGTAATGTATATGAAATGATTCATATATGAACTGCGGATGTATATGAGAGTGATAAATGATCGTCGCAGTGAATTTCCAATTTAAGCAATTGGAATAAAGAAGCCTGAAAAAAATTCAGGGCTTCAACGGGATTCGAACCCGTGACCTCCGCGTTACCGGTGCGATGCTCTACCAACTGAGCTATTGAAGCCACACATTGGGAGCGAGGTCAATTGTGAGTTCATATTTTCCCGTGAGAGGAGTGAAATGATGTAATGTATATGAAATGATTCATATATGAACTGCGGATGTATATGAGAGTGATAAATGATCGTCGCAGTGAATTTCCAATTTAAGCAATTGGAATAAAGAAGCCTGAAAAAAATTCAGGGCTTCAACGGGATTCGAACCCGTGACCTCCGCGTTACCGGTGCGATGCTCTACCAACTGAGCTATTGAAGCCACACATTGGGAGCGAGGTCAATTGTGAGTTCATATTTTCCCGTGAGAGGAGTGAAATGATGTAATGTATATGAAATGATTCATATATGAACTGCGGATGTATATGAGAGTGATAAATGATCGTCGCAGTGAATTTCCAATTTAAGCAATTGGAATAAAGAAGCCTGAAAAAAATTCAGGGCTTCAACGGGATTCGAACCCGTGACCTCCGCGTTACCGGTGCGATGCTCTACCAACTGAGCTATTGAAGCCACACATTGGGAGCGAGGTCAATTGTGAGTTCATATTTTCCCGTGAGAGGAGTGAAATGATGTAATGTATATGAAATGATTCATATATGAACTGCGGATGTATATGAGAGTGATAAATGATCGTCGCAGTGAATTTCCAATTTAAGCAATTGGAATAAAGAAGCCTGAAAAAAATTCAGGGCTTCAACGGGATTCGAACCCGTGACCTCCGCGTTACCGGTGCGATGCTCTACCAACTGAGCTATTGAAGCCACACATTGGGAGCGAGGTCAATTGTGAGTTCATATTTTCCCGTGAGAGGAGTGAAATGATGTAATGTATATGAAATGATTCATATATGAACTGCGGATGTATATGAGAGTGATAAATGATCGTCGCAGTGAATTTCCAATTTAAGCAATTGGAATAAAGAAGCCTGAAAAAAAAAATTCAGGGCTTCAACGGGATTCGAACCCGTGACCTCCGCGTTACCGGTGCGATGCTCTACCAACTGAGCTATTGAAGCCACACATTGGGAGCGAGGTCAATTGTGAGTTCATATTTTCCCGTGAGAGGAGTGAAATGATGTAATGTATATGAAATGATTCATATATGAACTGCGGATGTATATGAGAGTGATAAATGATCGTCGCAGTGAATTTCCAATTTAAGCAATTGGAATAAAGAAGCCTGAAAAAAATTCAGGGCTTCAACGGGATTCGAACCCGTGACCTCCGCGTTACCGGTGCGATGCTCTACCAACTGAGCTATTGAAGCCACACATTGGGAGCGAGGTCAATTGTGAGTTCATATTTTCCCGTGAGAGGAGTGAAATGATGTAATGTATATGAAATGATTCATATATGAACTGCGGATGTATATGAGAGTGATAAATGATCGTCGCAGTGAATTTCCAATTTAAGCAATTGGAATAAAGAAGCCTGAAAAAATTCAGGGCTTCAACGGGATTCGAACCCGTGACCTCCGCGTTACCGGTGCGATGCTCTACCAACTGAGCTATTGAAGCCACACATTGGGAGCGAGGTCAATTGTGAGTTCATATTTTCCCGTGAGAGGAGTGAAATGATGTAATGTATATGAAATGATTCATATATGAACTGCGGATGTATATGAGAGTGATAAATGATCGTCGCAGTGAATTTCCAATTTAAGCAATTGGAATAAAGAAGCCTGAAAAAAATTCAGGGCTTCAACGGGATTCGAACCCGTGACCTCCGCGTTACCGGTGCGATGCTCTACCAACTGAGCTATTGAAGCCACACATTGGGAGCGAGGTCAATTGTGAGTTCATATTTTCCCGTGAGAGGAGTGAAATGATGTAATGTATATGAAATGATTCATATATGAACTGCGGATGTATATGAGAGTGATAAATGATCGTCGCAGTGAATTTCCAATTTAAGCAATTGGAATAAAGAAGCCTGAAAAAAATTCAGGGCTTCAACGGGATTCGAACCCGTGACCTCCGCGTTACCGGTGCGATGCTCTACCAACTGAGCTATTGAAGCCACACATTGGGAGCGAGGTCAATTGTGAGTTCATATTTTCCCGTGAGAGGAGTGAAATGATGTAATGTATATGAAATGATTCATATATGAACTGCGGATGTATATGAGAGTGATAAATGATCGTCGCAGTGAATTTCCAATTTAAGCAATTGGAATAAAGAAGCCTGAAAAAAATTCAGGGCTTCAACGGGATTCGAACCCGTGACCTCCGCGTTACCGGTGCGATGCTCTACCAACTGAGCTATTGAAGCCACACATTGGGAGCGAGGTCAATTGTGAGTTCATATTTTCCCGTGAGAGGAGTGAAATGATGTAATGTATATGAAATGATTCATATATGAACTGCGGATGTATATGAGAGTGATAAATGATCGTCGCAGTGAATTTCCAATTTAAGCAATTGGAATAAAGAAGCCTGAAAAAAATTCAGGGCTTCAACGGGATTCGAACCCGTGACCTCCGCGTTACCGGTGCGATGCTCTACCAACTGAGCTATTGAAGCCACACATTGGGAGCGAGGTCAATTGTGAGTTCATATTTTCCCGTGAGAGGAGTGAAATGATGTAATGTATATGAAATGATTCATATATGAACTGCGGATGTATATGAGAGTGATAAATGATCGTCGCAGTGAATTTCCAATTTAAGCAATTGGAATAAAGAAGCCTGAAAAAAATTCAGGGCTTCAACGGGATTCGAACCCGTGACCTCCGCGTTACCGGTGCGATGCTCTACCAACTGAGCTATTGAAGCCACACATTGGGAGCGAGGTCAATTCCTATTACAGTGAGGACAGTCACGGTTAGGGTTCTCTTATACTACTTTTGCATTTTGATGGAAAGGCATATTATTATATGGCTGAATCCGCGAGCGGGCAAGATGAAGCGAATCATATATGGTCCAATTGGCTACCCGAGCAGGAAAGATGGGCCTAGCTTGCCGGCAGCTAGGGGTTTCCCGTGTAGGTCCCGCATTAAAAAGTTCTCTTTTTGCCATATAATAAATCCTTTATTGACCAAAATTGTTCGGTCAGGATGGATGGATATTGGCCTTGTTCTTTTTTGCGTTTTTATTGACCGAGACGAACGCAAATAATAAACTTGGCCAATTTCCAGCCATCTTGACTTCCTCTTTGGTGAATGACCTACCCACTTACTTCTGATACTTCAAAATTCCTTCAGAAAAAAATTGCTGTAAATGACCTTTTTCACCTGGGAATGTGCTTGAAAGTTTCAGCCATTTGTAACTCTGCCTTTTTGAGATATCGCCAATTTAGTGTTTGCTTTAAAAATGTAAGCTTTAATCCTGCTTCTGGTCCAACCTCAAAAGCGTGCAAACTCGCTCAATTACATCCTCTCCCTCCATGACCCTTCACAAGATAATTCTTCAGTCTATCAAGGCCCGCACTTCCATACCCCCGGATTCCCCTAGTTTAATGGTGATGAACTTGTATCGATGAGTGTCAGTGATGATACAAGAATTTTACTGACGAGGTTAGAGCGGTTTTCACTTGAGTGTCGAAAGTAATTTGCGTTTGCTTTGGTTTTGCATTACTACGCTTTTTGATTGGTTTAAAACCCTCGCGCCACATTCTCAGCCAATCAGAAGTTAAACCAAACCCAATCATGACGCGCTCGCGCACGTTTTCCGGCGTTTTGGCGGGCTACATGTATTTGCTTCGAATTGATTGGTTTACTGGATTGTCTGTGTTCTTTGTGATTGGTTAGAGTGATTATACTTTGGTTTTGGTTTTACGACACTCAATTGAAAACTGCTCTATTATCATAAAGTACCTACCAACAGCAGCATTTGAAAGACGATGGACATGAGTAACTGCACCACTGGCCACCATAGGAACCGCACTCATACCACGGTTGTACACACCATCCACTATTCAATTTGCAAGGACCTATATATATGAAAACAGATTTTTACTCTTCTTAGCCATAAGAGTCATGTCGAAACCTAAGAAACATTTGGTTCTAATTTTTATGGCCACAAGAAAGTTAAATAAACATGAATAAATAAAATTTATTCGACATTGCTGATCCTAGCAGTATGCAGGACGCGTGTCACATATTAACCTAGTAAATGGCCCAGCTCACCACGAGTCTCTCGTAGCTCAGTTGGTTAGAGCGCCCAACCGGTATCTTGGAGGCCATGGGACTCCGATTTTTTTTTTCATTGTCCCGTGCTCGTGTCATTGTTGAACAATTCATCTTCATTTAATAGAATTTTGACAAGGAAAGGTCGTCATAAAAGAGTTACTCACTTTCTCCGGCATGGACAAGCATGGTTTGGTTTCCTGGGCTTTTCTCTAGACGTGGAATAAAGAAATTGGACTAATCAGACATAAAATTCATGAAACGCAAAGAAATGTGCGTGCTATTATCAGCAGAGCACATAATTAAGTCGACAAATCATGAATAATCAGCTATGAGAACATGGGCGTGCCTCTCGGCTCTTCAAAATTGGTGAACCAGTTTTCGACAGCTGCCTGTTATAAGTTAGACGTAGATGGATTAATTTATTGTTGTACGTAATTTCTTATGGTTACAGTTTTTAATTTCTGTAGGTATGCCGGTTAGTTTGACGTGAATGGCGATTTTACCTATTGGTTTGCAGGAAGACAGAAGTTTTTTTTGTACCAGAGATTAGGCTTTTATAGATTGTGCTAGCATAATTTTTGGCATAATTGGAGCTAAAAAGCATAATTTGTGAAACGAGCACTGCCACGGCATAATTAGCAATTTTTAGCACTTTTTGGAGCATAAATTCATAAAATGTAGTAAATATGGTGTACTTTCTACAGAAATAAATGAAATTTAGGTAGTTTGTTCTTGCAATGCGTGTTTTAGCTATACAATTGTGATTGTTAAGTCGTTGGAGGCATTTTACAAACGGTTTAGAGATGCGAGCAGCTAATTTGGACAGCTGACGGCCGTGATAAACTGCCATAAACACAAATAAATTTACAACAACAGTTTATTTAAAAAACATCATAATTTGGTGTCGTTATTGCGCACCTCTATGTATAGAATCTACGTCATTTTGTGAGCATAATTTCGGAAATCAGAAGCATAATTTGGGAATTCTGGCATAATTTTTGCATAATTTGGCAAAATTTTAAGCACTGCTAGTAGCATAATATGCCACTTTTAGGAGCACAATCTATAAAAGCCTACCAGAGATCGCACCCTTTGTGAGTCTGATCAGTTGTGCCAAGAGAGGACATTAAACGCCTGTAAAATTCCCAGTAAAAATGACATGCTGAATGTCGATTAGAGCCGATAAAACAAATGTCACGCTGGCCCGATGATTTATTGACTTTACTAGAACCGGAACTACGCTTTTGTGGACGTCCGCATATCTAAAAATATTTTTTCTGTCTTTGACATATCCCGGCCAACGCCCTCTAAGTCCCTCTCTGTCCCCTAATCCTCTCTTGGTTGTGCCTACAACAATGATATGATTGATTTGTGTACTCCCGGAAGGTCATCTGCGGTTGCCTCGTGCTGCTGTAGCTTTTTTAAACTACAAATTAATGTTAAACTAAATTTTGATAATGAGCCAGGGGGCGCCACAAGAAAGTTTATTGAATAACATTTTGACAAGAAAAGGTCGTTATAAAAGGGGTACTGACCTTCTTTGTCATGAACATGTTTGGTGTTCTCCTTGTGGTGTCCTGGGTGCGCGCCCTGCACGGTAATGGTCCCCAGAATAATCATCAGCAGGCACAAATGAAACATTGTTTTACTGTAACGGAAAAACAATCTGTTTGCTGACAAAATCACAAAATCACTGATCACCACTGAGCTAGGGTTTGTAGACGAAAAAAAAGGTTTGACGATCAAACCCTTACTACTGGAATGATTGTTCCTTGTACTAAGAGCTAAATTACAAAATACTGTTCCAAAAGGGCTTGTGAGGATAAAAGATTTGTCCTTTTTATTTCGACTTTTTTGCTTGTTTACCAGCAAAATGAAGGAGAATAGCGGTTAAGTGGGGGTAAATGTGGAACCACATTCTTGTTAACTCTCAAGGGACTGTTTTAATTTCTCAAGGGAATACTTTCCGCTGTGGGTGATCAAAGCGCGTGACTTGTAAAGTGTCACTCTATAGTTGTGCTTCAACACTTCCGTTCTTGTAGAAAAAACGTGACTTGTCAAATTTACAAACGTTATATAACAATTAAAAATGTGAGTAGCCCAAATCTTACGTGACATAACCAATTAAGAATGTGATGGGGGTTAAGCGATCGAAGGCAACGAAGTTTAAAACGATTAAGAACGCAATTTTTACTGGTACAAGTCTTAAGGCGCTAATATTAATTTAACCTAAAACGATTAACAACGCAAATTTGTACTGGTACAAGTCTTTCACACACTAAAACGTTGCTAATAGTTAACCAAAGGGAACTCATTTCGTGACAATAGCCCAATTTCGATATTTTAAAATTCAGCCTAAAACAATAGACATCACTACGAGGCTCCGGGGAATAAACCCCACAAACTCAATAGTTTGGTCCCCGGAGCCTCGTCCTGAGGTCTATTGTTTTAGGCTGAATTTTCATATATCGAAATTGGGCTATTGATTATTTCTGCTGAGTTGCACAATTTAGAATTGCAACATCATTAAATGGAGGTGTTAAGTGATATTTACAAGTGTTTTTGTAGCCTGTTGTGAAATTACTTCCGGTGGAAGCAGTAAACGCTAAACGTTTTTGCTTCTGTTCAGAAGTTAATGCATCGCCATTAGAAAAAAAAACAGCAACTGTTTTACTGGAAATGTAGTCGTTAGAAATGGCATGTGTAGCCGTAAGGTAAAGAATAACGCGAGGAGAAGCGGCTTTTGGTAATATCCAAACGAAAATTTACTTCTCAATGTGGGGTTAAGATTGCGTGACGAGACAAAAGGTAACTCTGTCGTGCGTAACCTTTACCGGGCACCCTGCATTAAGCCGAGTAGAAATCTTTCTAACTCGAAAGGAAACAACTATTTCGATTAAAGGAAAACGTCAAAGTTTACCATTTTTAACCAAGCCATATATGAGTCGCAAAGCGCCCGGCCGTCGCGACTGACAAATACAGCATTTCCTTCGCGAAAAAAAAAAATGCTTGAACTGAAAGACGTTTGAATTCTTCCATGATATGTTCGAACAACAATGCCCAGGATAAACCTTCTACTCATACTAACTTCATGCAAAAAAAGTCGATATCTCGAAGAGATCTTTGATTAACTCGGAAAATGGCTTTAAAAGCCATTTCCGAGGTTTAAGTAATTAGTAGGGGGATTCTCTTCCGTCATTCAGTGAAGAAACTGTAAACCTTTTTGACGACAAACATCACCCTGCGTGCAGAGCCTCTTTTAACTTCCCTGCGGTTGAGATTTGGGAAGTAGAAAGAGGCTCTGCATGCATCGTGTCATTTCTTTGAAGTCGCCGCAGCACCAAAGTTTGGGCTGGTCAGCCCGGATTAAACCGGTTTTGCTGCGCGGGCATTGATTTTTTGGAAAAACTGATGGTCAAGACGGAGCCCACAGTACGCTCTCAAAAGCACTAGAGCGCAATCAGCTACCGTTTGTGCGCGCGTGCAGCTTGTGGATCATTTAAGATCTCGTTTTTTTTCGCAAACCAAGAAGAAATTTCACGATTGAAATCGCACATCTCTACCATAAAGTCACTAATACGACCTCAAGCGGTGCTTGACGTGTTTTTACTGAAGGAATTCAGACGCCCTTTGAAGAAAAGAACTTGTAAAACAAACACTTTGTTCACGCTGTCGTGTGCGATCCGTCGCGCCATTCCGCGCGCGCATGCCAAGATTAAGTCGTCCTCGCGCAAGCCCGCGCAAGCTTAACTCGCAAGTATCGCGTAAACCTCGCGCATGCTCAACAAAGATTTGACACGATTCTTGCAGAGCCCTTTCTTCTCAAGCATATCAGTGGAAAAGAAAGGGATCTGCCCGCAGGGTGGACAAACATCCGCTTGCGGCAGTAAAATATTTCACTTCCCGCGTTGTCTAGCTTGCGCGATCTCCCGTCTTTGACGACGTTTTCGACCATGCCTTTTTTTTGTAGTTTTCAATCATGGCCAACAGAAAACAGAGAACGTTTGCCGGCGAGTTCAACACGTCTAGATTTAGGCGCTGCGCAAGAGATAAAATCTTGACGCTTTTGTTTGCCACTCAAGCATACGTCGAGCATCAAATTTAAAGCTTTGTGTTCTCTACTTGGTTGTTTCTTCTTCGATTGAGAAAATGTCTCACTTACTCTTTTTCTTCGGTGTCTGGGTGATTTTTATCAAGATCGTTCAATCATATTCTTTTTGCAGAGTTTCGCAGTCTTAAAGATTTTTATTTGTTTCTTTTAACTTATTCATTTTTTTAATCATAGTATCGCAGGCCGTCATTTCATTTTATCAGCAAGGCTGCACTACATTACCTAAACATCGAAAGTTTTATAAATAATTTTTTTCGTGTGCAAACTTGTTTTGTCCTTTTAGAAAACTATTATTTAAAACTGTTATTTTCTCGTATTTCGAAAGTTAACTGCATAAAATTGACAAAGAAAAGAGAAAATATTTCTTAACAGTTTTGTAACCCCAAACACTTAATTTAATAATGTTACCAAAACAAGCAAAGAGATATTTGGTTTTAACGAATATTGACCGGTATTGAAATGAAAATTGTTATTATTACAGTTATTACCTCTAGTTTAGTAGTCAAATTAAAAGTACTTTTCTCAACACTTGTAAAGTTGAGGAAGGCGGAAAGTCACATACCAACTAACCTTAAAAGAGCTTCAGCACGTTGCTTCTCTCGCGAAGGTAAAGAATAGAAAAACAGTTTCGCGGATTATAAAATATTTCGTCAGGCTTTACTTATTTAAGTGATCACCTTTTTCCAACCAAATTTGGTCAAAACATTTCAAATATTACCAAGTACCATCTCTCCATTTTACTGATGTCTTGAGCTACAGCAGGTATCATTCAATGCCTTTCATTGTTTTCTTGGTCCCCGCTATAGCTAACCTTCTTAAACTCATTAATAGTTCACAACCTTAAAACAAAAAAATCATAACCGTGATAGTTGTTTGAGTATCTGGTCTGACTCTATTATCATCCGTTTTTCACGATTTCATTTCTCCGTTTACTCCGTAGTTTTTTCTCGATTAAAGATATCTACCAAACAGACAAGACAGTACAGTTTATTGCTATTGGTAAATTTGGGGCGCTGTTTCTTGTATGATATATTACAACCTGTCAAGGCTATTCCTATCACTACAGAGATTTATCACAGATTGTTTATCTTGTAACATTAAACCTAAATCAGTTTTTCAATATTTTTTGCTCTGAAATTGGTCTATATAAACTCCATCGTCTTTAACCACATTCTTGTTTCTGTTCGGTTCATTCTATCTTTTTTTCGTAAAGGGTATCATAGATATCAAGTTGCCAAACAAAACACCTACTCGCCAGAAAAAGTGTGTGCTTGTTTCTGGAACGTCTTCCTTCTTTAACTACTATGAATGTTGGTGCCGTCCGAAGTACATTAACGCACCGATAGAGAACTTTCTTTCCTCTGGGTGCCTCCGTGTTTCCAGTGGTGAAACTGAGCCACAAGCTCTGAAGGTGGTGCCGGTCGCTTACAAGATGTGTCAGGTGTAATGATGAAACTGAGAATTTTCGCACTTTATAGAAACACGTAGAACATTACGTGGCTTAAGAGAAGGTGTCGCTGACGGGGTTTCAACTCTACTAAATAAAGGATATTTGTTTTTAACAGCTTACTTAGTGCGTGTTCTGAGCCATTGGATCCTCACGAATATTGACCCTTTATAAGCAGTAGTCTCTACTTGAGTAGTCAGATATATTTTGTTTTAACACATGTATAGCTAAGGAAGGCGGAAAGTCAGACACTTACTTACCTGAAAAGAATTTGAGCACGTTGCTTCTCTCGCGAAGGTGAAGAATCTGTGTTGTGGAGAAAAACTGGTTCAGCGGATTATAAAATATTTCGTCAGGCTTTACTTATTTAAGTGATCACCTTATTCCAACCAAATTTGGTCAAAACATTTTAAATATTACCAAGTACCATCCCCCCATTACTGATGCCTTGAGCTTCAGCAGGTGTCATTCAATGTCTTTTATTGTTTTCTAACCTTCTTAAACACATTAATAGTTTATAACCTCAAAACAAAGAAATCACAACCGCGATAGTGGTTTGACTTTCTGGTCTGACTGTATTATCATCGAATTTTCACGATTTCATTTTTTCGTTAACTCCGTAGTTTCATTCTCGATTAAAAATATCCATCAAACAAACAACTGGCAGTGTTGTATTAGTATTGTATTTGGTCAAAACATTTCAAGTATTACCAAGTACCATCCACCCATAACTGATGTCTCGAGCTACAGCAGGTGTTAAGGCCTGGCTAAACTAGGAAACATTGTTGCGGAAAAATTGTTCCTTTTCATGTTTCCTAGGTGGCTAGCTTAAATTAGCGGGAAGCAAGGAAAATGTTTTGCTGCTCAGGTGGCTAAACTAGGAAACAATGTTTCGGGAACAAACTGTCACTCATGCGCATAAACTAGTCAACTTTGTTTCCAGGGTGGCTAAGCTGGGCAGCAACATATTGGTTCGGAAGCAAAATTTGTGTCCGGGAAGCAAAAATGTTTTTGTTTTTTTTGTTTCCGCGAGGCAAAATTTGTTTCCGCAACATATGTTTCCCGCGTGGTTAAACTGTGAAACATTTGCGTCCGCAACAATGTTTCCTAGTTTAGCCTTATTCAATGCCTTTCATTGTTTTCTAGGTACCCGCTATAAGCAACCTTGTTGAGATCTTTAATAAGTAATGAAGTAAGACAAAGAAATCGTAGCTGTGAAGGTGGTTTGAGTATCTGGTCTGACTTTCTTGTCATACGTTTTTCACCATTTCATTTTCCCGTTTTTTGTTTCATTCTCGATTAAAATGATCTATCAAAGATACAAGTCAGTTTTTTGTGTTTGGAAATGTGGGGAAACTCTGTTTTTCGTTTTTCACTGATAATTTTCTTGTACATATATTACAAACTGACAAAGCTATTCACGTTTGTAAATCTTAAAACATTAAGCCTTAAAGGGGAAGTATTACTGGCATTTTGATTGGTTTTCGTCGAAACTGTGCTACAATACCTCTACTTGTTTAGAAAATACAGTAATCCTGGAACACCAAGAAAAAGATATCAACTGAATTCTCGTAAAAAGAACAAATCATGATCGTTTCTAGCGTTCTACCAAAGCGAGCACTTGGTGAAAACTTGAAAAATTCCGGCGGAACTTTTCAAGTTGTAATTCATTTCGACCCTTCCCACCATGGCCAGAGACACTCGTCGACAGTTTTAGTACAGTAGGTGGTTATTGATAACGAACCTTCATTTAAAGGCTTACGTTAACACTGAAATGATATGTTCCTTTGTTTTTGAAATTACACAAAATCGCCATGATACTTCACCTTTAATTGTTCGACGGATGCCCACTAATAGTGGTTTGAGTATCTGGTCTTGCTGAATAAGCATCGATTTTTAAGATTTCATTTCTTCGTATAAACCAGGTTAATCCATGTTACCACAAGGTTACACAAGGCAACTTTTAACGCAATCTTGAGCCCTTTCCAGGAGTTTCAGGGAACAAGTGAACATGGCCATAAAGGAAATAAACCTGGAAACACGAGAGCAAAAGCTGTGTGCTGATATTTTAGGGATCACAAAAAAACCGACAAAATATTTTTTAGGGAACAAGGGAACACAAGGGAATTTTGGGGTGGGAACAAGGGAACATCGGCCCCTTCTGGGAGGGGCTCAATCTTGTTGCTGCAACGGTATGTTACACGAGACGATTTTTAACGCACTGTTAAAATTAGTACAACACACGATATACGTAGGCTGATTTTGACTTTCAGCGTCGGTGGCGTTGATGTAGTAGGCTTCTGATATTTATCTTTGTAAGTTTGAAATGGAATAAATAAATAAAATGAAAAAAAAGAAAAGCAATTCAAAAACCTGCGTGGTATATATGTTACACGACATTGATTTTTTTTCGCCTGTATTACGCAGGATACACAGCATGTGCCCTGGACGACGCACAAAATTAGGCCGAACGCAACAACTGTTGCGAAAAAGCGAAATATTTGTAATCCATTGAACCAAGATATCTCCCAACACAATTTCCCTACCTTCTCGAGTAAAGCAATGTGCTAAAGCTCTTTTAAGGCAAGTGTCTGACTTACCTACCTTAAAAGAGCTTTAGCACGTTGCGAAGCTCTTTTAAGGTAAGTGGCTGATTTTCTGTCTTTAAGAAAAATACATCTGACTACTGAAGTAGTAACTACAATAATAACAATTTAAATTTATGAAGGGTCAATTTTCGTGAAGATTCAATGGCTCAGAACACCCACTAAGTATGCTGCTAAAAACAAATCCTTTATTTAGTCTGACTGTTGAAACACCGTGAGCAACACCCGGCCTCTCGTAAACAACTTAATGTTCAACGTTTTTCTTAGTGTGCAAGATTTCTCATTTTTATCATTACACCTGACACATCTTGTAAACGACCACCATTGCCTTTAGAGCTTGCAGTTTGACTTAGTTTCACCACTGGAAACAAGCAAGCAGCCAGAGGAAAGAAATTTCTCTATCTGTGCGTTAATGTACTTTGGCCTTCACCGAACATTCATAGTAGTTAAAAAACTGAGGAAGACGTTCCAGAAACAAGCACACACTTTTTGTGGCACGTAGTTGGTGTTTTGTTTGGCAACTTGATACTTATGATACCCTTTACCAAAAAACATAGATAGAATGAACCGAAAGATCAATTTCAGAGGACAAAATTGAAAAACTGATTTTGGTTTTAGGTTACAAGATGTGCGAGCTGTGATAAAACTCTTTAGAGAATGGGATAGCCATGTCAGTTTGTAATATATCACACGAGAAACAGCGTGTCCCACATTTACAAACACCAATACAACACTGTATTGTTTTTTTTTAGAGATACTTTTAATAAAGAATGAAACTAAGGAGTAAGCGAAAAAATGAAATCGTAAAAATTCGATGCTAATACAGTCAGACCAGATACTCAAACCACTATCACGGTTATGATTTCTTTGTTTTAAGGTTATAAACTATTAATGAGTTTAAGATGGTTAGTTATTGCGGGTACCAAGAAAACAATGAAAGGCATTGAATGGCACCTGCTGTAACTCAAGACACCAGTAAAATGGGTGGATGGTACTTGGAAATACTAATATTTAAAAATGTTTTGACCAAATTTGGTTAGAATAAGATAACAACTTCCAAACATCGAAGACTGAAAAAAAAGAGAAGTGAGAAATGTTGTTAATCGAAGCTGAAACAAATGAATGATCGGAGAAATGAACTCGTTAAAATCTGTAATTGGTTTCCCGTTTTTTTCCGAGTTTTTACTTTTTGACTTATTTATGAGTTTGAGAAGGTATGTAATAGCGGGCACCAAAATACAATGAAAGTCCCTTTTATCATTTGAAGATAAAAACAACTTTCGCCGGGGGTTGCTCTCCAAAAATTTCTGTGGTGGGGCGCTTTCAACCTTTACTCTATTTCAGACCAAAATATATAAGGGTTATTGACCGAGTGTGACGGCATATGTGATTTATTTCCCGCGGGGCGTGACCAAGGGCGGAGCCGCCACCAGCCTCTTAGACAGTTGGCAAAAGTCTGGCGTTATGTGATATCTTCCGCTGAAAAAAAAAAAAGAAAACCGAGTCCACTAAAAACAAAGAGATTTTCTTTACCTTAATGCAGACCTGACCCGACTTCTTAAAATGTGAATAATACAGAAATATAGTTTCTTCCAAGTATACCCAAATCTAACAGGAGTGCACAAAATGAGTTCCAAAAAGAGGCCCCTGCAAATTTAAGAAGTCAATTAAATTTTCAGGGGCCTCTTTTTGGAACTCATTAGACAACGAGGCCCGCCTTGAAGAATCTTTGGCGGGTTTCAAAAGTTCATTAATAGAACATGGTTTTTAAATCTGTTGTATCATCTAGGGACTTTAATGATTTAGCGTAGTTTATTGATTTCTTAATTTATTGTTATTTTCATAAGACACGACCACATCAGCTATTATGCTGCAATATTTATCGTGTATAAATAAAAGCTATTATTATTATTATTATTATTATTATTATTATTATTAAAATATATACCTTATTTGCGATCAAAAGGGTCAAAATCAATATCAATATCATTTTAGACCAAAACAGCTCGAAAACCAAACCCTTTGGCGCCTCACGTACATACATTGCTTATATCATTTTGACCACTATACTTAGAGATCTATTTTCAATGACTTTCTTGAGCAAATCGAGTTACATATTTCAAAGCTCTTATTGTTTTTATTTCTTCTTAATATGGCATTGATGGAAGCACGCCGCTATACCCTCACAGCGCAAAAGAAACAAACTAACTTATCAGTTATGATACAGGGACCGCGCAGGAAATATTTGAGTGGGGGGGGGGGGGGCTTAAAGTCGAACGCGGAAGCTTTAGCCAACTGGGGGAGGGGGGACGGAGGCATGCTCCTCCAGGAAAATTTGGATTACAAATTCTCTTGAATACCAAAAAATGCATTTGAAATTACAAATTTAACCGTTTATCATCAGAGCTTAAAATTTTTTGTACAAGTAATGCTTAAAACAATAAAACGTTGTGATAAAGAGACGTTGCTCCACAAAATGTTCGATATAACTACTCATCGACTTACATCAAGACACGAACCTTTATCACCATGTTGAAGTATCCGCAACTAAGATGTTACCAGAACGAATGAAAACAGAAAAGACAATTTCACTTTCATTGTTAGAAAATGAATTACCTTAAGCATGGGCTGAAAAACAAACAGTATAAATTATAAACTTATAAACTTAGCCCATTTGTTCGGATCGAAAATGACCAATGATGGAACAGGCCTTTTTTTCATGAGAAGTCCACTCACCCTCAAAAAGCCAGTTTTAAATAATAATATAAGAAATAAAGGGCATGATCCTGTTATAGCCTAACATTTTTTCATAACTGAAACCTTCAATACAGTTATCCACAATTACAAGTTGTTTATTATGTATCTAAGTTGAAGGTGAGTCTATTTTAGAAATAGTATTTGCTGTTACTTTCGTCCTTTAGAAACTAAATCAATAATATGGCGTCCAGAAACGATTTTTTTCAGTAATTTTTCGTTTGGCTTTTTATTCATTATATTTTTTTCTTTTTACTGAAAAAAGTGGGGGGCTAAAGCCCCCTTAGCCCCTCCCTCACCGCGGTCCCTGTGATACAGTTGCCTATTTCTGTACTGTTTCCTATGGCTGTCTTTACCTGGAGCTGTGCATCAGGTAAGCCGTGTACATGTATTCGTTTCTGTTCATCTCCCTACCCCCTCCCTACCTGGTACACAGTACTAGCGACATAACCACACATGTCCTTTCTACTACCCCCTAAAACATGCTAACAAAGGGCAGAATAGTGATCAAGAAACCTGTGGGGAGTAGGAGAGCGGCACTTTGTCAGTTTTCTCAAAACGCTTTTTGCCTCAACTTCCTCGCCACGGAGTTCACATGCTTCCTCACCCACCTAAAGAGTTTACAGCGGTGAAACGCAAAACTGACGTCACCTCCGGTTTTCGGCGCCTCGAACTTTTCTAAGAATTTGACTCGAAAATTTGCAAACTTTTGTAGGAAAATGTTATAGAAATAGTACGGTGAAAGAAAATTCCAAGCTGGGAATCTCAGTGGAGATCAATTATCAAATTTCCCATCCATAAGCTCCGTATAAACCTTAACTTTCTAGGGACGGCGTTAACTTTTGGCTTTAAAGCGGAAGCTTTCGGAAAATTTAAGACTTTGTATGGAGAATTTTGGCGGAAATTGCGCAGGAACTGCGCACGCGCGCGGCGTTTGACCGCTGTGTACCTAAACAAGGAGTTAACAAGTTAAATAGTTTGCGGATTGTTTGTTGTGGTGTCCAAAGTAAGTCGTCATATTGTGTCCGACACACCGACCGATGTAGCGATCGAGACACCCTATAAGATACATGATCCTAAAAACTAACGTTATAAGAATCCCTTCCAAAATAACCTTTAGCTTTTAACAACACCCCTGCGTGAACTCCCAGGGCAATCTATCGAAAATTAGACCTCGCTTGCATAGTCAATAGGATTCTGAGTTTGCTTGGTAGTCGGTCACTGGGTTATGCCAATGGTTGATATCCAATGGCCTGCCCCTACGCCAAGAATTGAAACTGGAAATACATTATCAGTGCTCCTGTTTTAATACCAGCTTAAAAGGATTAAGAGATACATATAAGTTTCAACAATTACCATTAGAACTAGTTTCCTTAAACCTCTCCTTCCAAACTTAACCTTTAACAATATTTAATATTCACCATAACATACTGCTCAAACTATTTCATTCTTATTGGTTGATGGTAGTAACCAAAAATAAACTTAAGCTTTACTCTAACAGCTCATACAATCTAAGGTTTCAGCTTTTAAGAGGCTGTCTCTCTGAAAACCGCACACTCGCATTAACGTCAAAACACAATTTTGCTTGAGACTCTGGCAACTGAAAGACCTTAGCGAGGCTAGAACTAAAACAGATTTAGTTTGATTTAAAATGATTTTCTGGCCGCGTTAGGAGCCATTAAATATTTTGCCCCTTCAGGCCCGCTGCAACGTCTGGAAAATTAGAAAAATATGCAATTTTCGAGCCGCTGTGAAATATTTCATTTGTATGGAACACCGACATTTTTATATTAATTTGTTCATAGCCATTTCTAGTTTTCTAAGAAAGTGGCAAGTTTTCCCTCGATTTACCTTGAAATGCGAAATCAAGGATATAATGACCACTACTAATCGGCATCGAACGAAGGCTGAAAATGACCTTGATTTAGAAGCGAATAATTCAATTTCGGGACCTAGCTGATAACTATACTCTACACAACCAAAAAGTGTAGTCCTTTATCGGTAAAATATGCAAAATCCCATGTACGTTTTCAGTATTTCAAAAGTTATGACCGTTTGTATATCAGCACATGTGCGAGTATCAAAATCGATTCACAAGAGAAGATTTTGTCATAAATACAGCTTACCTGCTTTCCACCCCGGGTATATTCCACCTTTTGCTATTTTCCAATCTTCCAGATAGCTGAATTCTAATGCAGTTTCAACAAATAGGCAGGTATCACCTTTCAAACTTGTGGATGGCTTCTATCGATCGAGTCTCTTGTTTATAGCGAACCAAAGCTCAAAAATTCGGAGACTTAAATTTCGAAGAAATATCCCCATTTAGGTTGGTTGTAGGCTGCTTGATGCTGCTTCCACAGAGGTCCGCTCAAAAGGGGACACCGCTGATTGCATGTCTCAAGAAACTCAAGACCGCTGATGTTAAAAAATCATACTTTTTAGTTCTTATTTATCAAACTTTAAGTTCTCGAATCTCGATTTTCTCACTTAATACCAACCTTGAACAGTTAATAGTCTGATTCTCGAAGAATTAAGCTCTTAACTGATTTTTCGATACGCTATTTAGCTCGAAAGGTGGCCATGGTTTTGAGCTTTGGTTCGCTATAAACAAGAGACTCGATCGATAGAAGCCATCCACAAGTTTGGAAGGTGATATCTGCCTATTTGTTGGAACTGTATTGGAATAGACGATTTTCGTATTCTCGGTATTGGACTGGAACTAGCTTGCAATGGAGGCTAATGCGGGGGAATATCATCAAAAATAGCTTCATCTCATTTACATTTGAAAAGATTGCCCGCATTAGCCTCCATTGCAAAATGGAAAATAAAAATGGAAAATGGAAAAGTAAATTTTACCGCAGGTTTCGTCTTTCACTTTACAGTTTTACAACAGTGTCCAAAATATCGACGAAAATCAACACGACGTAGGTAATGCACGACAGAGAATCCACTGGCATTGTTAGTGTGGGATCAGATCTTAATTAAGATCTTAATTTGTTGCTTGGACCCCCTGCCAGGCGAACCCTGTTTTCCGGGGACCGGAGTCATGGAGCCAGGCTTTTTTTAATTTGGACCTGGCAGTTATTCTAAAAATTCGAACCTTTATAAAGACGAAGGGGATGGAAGATGCACGCTGCATCGTTACGAGGTTTCCATGGGCTGCAATGACAATGACAATGCTGGGGTGGTCGGCGCGCAACTGTCCTATTTCTCCGTTTCCAGCTTTACATGAACTTTAGTTGTGTCATCCGTCCTTTTCATTCCACTGATAACTTTTTCAATTTTTTCTACATCCTCGATTTAATTTTTAGTATCATAAATACAAGAGTGGAAACAAAAAAAACCAACATTCTTGAATGATTCAGCCTTTATTTATACCATTTTACATTATTTTTTTGGGTTTTATGAAGATTACAAGTAAGTCTTGCCTTATGGGTACCCGCAATTCACTCCATTACTTTAGCGTCTATTTTATCAGCTAATCATTTTGTTACTAAGTTAAGGCCGTCATTTCGTTGGTAGAGACACACATCATTGCCACCATCAGTTCGGTATCCTGGGAAAAGAATAAGAAAATTCAATACCCATGACACATACCACTCAGATGTAACCTTTGTTTTCAAGGCGAAGAGAAGAAAACAACTGACGCAGTGTTGGCAGCCGTTTAATAATGCGATTAATACATAAAATTTCTTAGATTTGCTTTCAAAATGTTTCCCACAACAAACATTTTTGCGTGGCAACATAAGTACAAGGCTTTTTCAAATAGGATTCAATTGGAATAGTTGCCAGTCAGATATTAAAACATTTGTAATTGTGCGGGCATATAAGTAATGTGAATCGTCGTATAAGTGGTGTGAGTCGTCATATAATTACCTACAGTTCCTGTGGATTGTCATTATAACATTTATGGAGTCTTCCATCCATAAATTCTTATTACAGCAAGAATAGTCGGGGCCGATTAAGGTTCTCTTTTCAGTGCCACTTTTGCATTTTCGCAGGCATGGAAAGGCATAATTTCGGCGAATATATTTTTGAAGGGAATGAAAGAAAAGACACTGGTGTGTACATGCAAGTGTGTTAAATATTTAGTGATCTGCTATCGAGAATAGAAGAATGTGATGCAAGAGTTTTACTGACGAGGTTTTTATCATGACAGCATCAACAGTAATTAGCTTGGTGATTCGCTAAATTCATACCCAGGGCAGCAGCAATAGGAACCCGGTGCACATGAGTACTGGGGGCACACATGGCCGAAGCAAGGAAAAAGGACATGGACACAAGCTCCATGATTTGGTTCACAAGACTCTGTAAATGAGAAGAGATTTTTCACTTGTTGGCCATAAAAGAGTCAGGCCCAAACCTGAGAAACATTTGATTTAAGTTTTCATGTCCATATAAAAGTTAAAAGAAAAAAATTTGACAAGGAAAGGTCGCCATGAAAGGAGCACTCACCACGTTTGGCACGAACATGCATGGAGTCTTGGCGTGCTCCCTGCACGGTAATGGTCCCCAGAATAATCATCAGCAGGCACAAATGAAACATTGTTAACTGTAACAGAAAAACAATCGATATGCTTATGAAATCACCAAAAGCCACTGGGCTTGGGTTTGGAAAGGACGTATATCGCTGTGGTTAGTTTGACTTAAGAAAGGAACGAAAAATGGAAATTGGACATCAAAGTGCTCAAGAAAGAAAAGCTTTGGCGACTGAACTCTAACTACTGGGACGATTGTGAACTAATTATTCATATCCACCTCAGCAGACTTCTAACAGAAGCTAAGAACACCAAAACACCTAACCATAAAAACCCGAGTTCACGCAAAATAGCAGCCGTACGTTTAACAAAATAAAAAGCAAAACATTGCTTCTCATGGCCTCTCATACCTCTTCCTGATGAAGGATTCGATTCTTAGAGGAGCCCATAGACTCCTGATTCTTATCAACACGTAACCTCATTTTTTTCTAACAGTTGAAAACTTCCTGAAAAGATGTGACATTTTTTCGCGTCGGCTGCTCTATCTACCCGAACGTTGTGTTTACTGGATATTGTCTAAAAAGATGGTGTATATCCCCGCACTTGAAATAAAATTATTGGTTTGTTTAACTCCGATCATTCCTACCTTTCTCTTGGAACTTGTATTGGATCGCAGCGCGATGGGAAATACTTTCTTCAAGTACTGACTAAGAATGGCCAGAGTTGCTCTTATTTAAACCCTTTAGACTTAATTTATGCTTAATTTATGTATAATTTATGCTTTTGCGTGCCGGTAGCCCTCTGTAGTAATGTGGATGACATTGCGTCAGCTAAAAGCATTCCTACACGTCAATTACGTTACATTGACTACAAAAACATAACGGTCTCTTTTCCTGTCATTTATAAATATCCCCCAGACAGGAGAATGAATGTTATTCCATTTCCCAGTCCCCGAAGTTTTATTTTGTTTATATAATTATTTACCTGACAAAAGAACATTCCTTTGTTAGTCTTGACTTGTCAAATGTGTAACCCATTACACCTGCTGGTTAGCGAAGAATCTGCTAGCTAGCGGAATTCCCATATATATATCGTTTATTTTTCTTTTATTAGCGAAAGAAAGTTGCTCTTTTTCTTTTATCGATATATAGCTCTCTGCAACAACTTATTTATTTTAAAAAAATCAGTCCTTCGGGGTAACTAAAGGTTGGTTTTAAATTTTTGGATGCCTGCGGAAGTGCTGGGGAATATCACGGAAATATTGCATGTTAAAAACTTGTAATTGTTTTGACTATTGTTATTAATAATTGGAAAACACTTAAAAACATAATTGTTAACATTTCAAAACGTTTCCTCGCGCATGGAAACTATTTTTATCTTAAATAACGTGTTATTGTCTCAATTCAATTTATCTTCTTTGTTTCATGTTTCTATAATATCCAGCCTTTCTTTGGTACATTCTCCATTAGATTTTTCTCAAAGTGCGCAATATAATAACTAGAACATTATTTGAACGCAAAATGGATAGCTGTGCAAAATCTTAAGAGGCTGTCTTTCTTAAAAGTACCCACTCAAATTCTCGTCAAAAAATAATTTTGCCTGAAACTCTGGCAACTGCAAGACTTTACCGAGGCTAAAACTAAAACAGATTTGCTTTGATTCAAAATAATTTTCTGGCCGGACTAGGAGATATAATATTTTGCCATTACGGGCTACCCGTTAATATAGCGGTCTGTAGTAGTAACTTTATGACTACAACGGCTTGAAAGACAGTTTATACCTTGCCTAGTGCTTAGCTTAAATTTAGTTTAGCTTACGTCTTGATGAATTTGCTCTGAATCAGGTGAAGAAACAGAACAAACATGAATCATCGCTTCGATGTTCTACTTGGTTCCCATGGCAAGCTAGAGAGAACAGTGATTAGAAACGAAAATAGAGAGATTAGGTCTAAATCACATCACGGATCACACCTACAGACAGCATCAAAAACACCACGGAAGCAAGGTTAAGCACTAGACAATGCTAATGACGTCTTGCTTCCGTCATGTTTTCACTGATGCTGTCTGTATGTGTGATCCGTGAGGGAATGCTTCGAGGGAATGCGCCACGAATGGGAGAACCAAATGCTATATTGACTCAGTGAAAATCGCCAAGCACGCTGTCACTGGTAAAATATTGGCGGCTTTTGACTACAACGCCTTGAAAGACAGTTTAGTCATTGTCTAGTGCTTAACTTAAATATTGAATCTGCTCCGGAGAAGCACAAAAAACATGAATTGTCGCTTCGATGTCCCACTTGGCTTTCATGGCAAGCTAGGGAAAAAACGGTAAATTAAAAACGAAAATCGGTGAATTATGTCTAATTTACATCACACGGATCACACTTACAGAAAGCATTGAAAACACCACGGAAGCAAGGTAGACCATCTTATTTATATATCTTTTGTATTATATATTAGCTTCTAAAATATTCTCGATTTATTATCATACGTACCCTTACATTTCGACTACAAGGATGCCGTCCCCATACTATTTCGCGCGTGAGTTGAAACAGTCGGCCTTTTTGATCTGTCGTACCGTTTCTCCATTTTTTTTTGTTCGTGATGTTTGCACATCCAAGCCCGTGATGCCATGATAGATATATTAGATAAAAAAACATATGATATAACTGAAATCACTAGCCATTAAATATTTCTAACAAAATAAACCACGTCATAAAACGCTTTACAATAAGCGAGCAAGTGGAAATGAGAAGATCGACATAGCAAGGCCATGTCCTTCGAATGGAGCACCCCTTTCATCCACCTTCAGCTCTTACATGGGAACCAGGAGACGGAGGAGGAGACGGGGGTCGACCGCAGACAAATGATGATGACGATTATGAAATCAACGCTTTGAACAGAAATGCATCTTTATTAAGCTTTATTACTGTAGAGAAAAGGAGTTGGGTGATAAAAGCCGGCCCTAAAGATTTGTAAGTTTCATGGGATCGTCAAAAAGATAAAAGGCCTTACAGAGCTGTTATTTTCCTGAAAGTGACAGATCGTGATAGCGATTTACCGGTAAAATCCATTGGAATGGTGGGTGGGATTGCGGGGAAAATCGATCGGGGTTGTAGAAGTGGAAAGAATCTATTGTATGGACTCTTTTTTATTTCATGTTTATATATTGGTTGATATGGCAGTGCTTGGGAATATCAGGGAAGTAACGCATGTTAAACACGAGTAATTGTTTTGACTATCAAGTTTTGTTTAATGACTCTATAATAGATTCGTGGCGCCACCAGTCTCAACAAAGTTGTTATTAAGTAATAATTAGCAAACATATTTGGATCGTTATCAACATTGTAAATACGATTCTTTTGGAAAAGGTTATTGCCATTTCCATGTAAATTATGAAAATTATTTTTATCAAGAATAGTTATGAGCAGGTGTTATTGTTTCAGTTAAATCTAAAAGGCTTATTTGCAATAAAAATTTTCGATCTATATCTTCTTTGTAGTTCTATAATATCCAGCCTTTCTTTGATAGTTTATCGACGTACATTACACGTTTTCTCAAAGTGCGCAAAATAAAAATTAGAACATACCGTTTGAACGAAAAATGTGCAGTCAGTATAGAAAATCTTCTTTTCCGATGAGAACCAAAAATACACCTGAGATTAGTCCTTGTGGAAATTTCTGTATCATCAGAGAATGATGCAGATCTTCGTTTTAGGAAAAAATGAGTTTTGATAATACATGACCAAGAAGAAGCGAACCATTCTATCACGGTAAACGTTTGATAAAGGAATCAAAAGGAATAGTAGCTCTGAACATATGGTCTAATACCTCTGCTTGTGCGGCACTATCTTGATCTTTTATTCAGTTTGAGAAAAAATAGCAGCTCTGTAAGGCTATCCGCCTTTTTGACGATCCCTTGAAACGTGCAAATCTTTAGTGGTTTTACCACCCAACTCCTTTTCTCTACAGTAATAAAGATGCATTTCTGTTAAAGGCGTTGATTTCATAATCGTCATCATCATTTGTCTGCGGTCGACCCCTGTCTCCTTCTTCCTTCTGGTTTCCATGTGAGAGCTGAACGTGGATGAAAGGGGTGCTCCGTTCGAAGGACACGGCCTTGCTATGTCGATCTTCTCATTTCCACTTGCTCACTTATTGTAAAGCGTTTTATGTCGACGTGATTTATTTTGTTCGAAGTACTTAATGGCTAGTGATTTCAGTTATATCATATGTTTTTTTTATCTAATATATCTATCACGGGCTTGGCCGTGCAAACATCACGAAGAAAACAAAATGGAGAAACGGTACGACAGACCAAAAAGGCCGACTGTTTCAACTGACGCGCGAAATAGTATGGGGGCCGCATCCTTGTAGTCGAAATGTAAGGGTACGTATGATAATAAATAGCGAATATTTTAGAAGCTAATATATAATAGAAAAGATATATAAATAAGATGGTGTACCTTGCTTCCGTGATGTTTTCAATGCTTTCTGTATGTGTGATCCGTGTGATGTAAATTAGATCTAATTTAGCGAATTTCGTTTCCAATTTACCGTTTATTCCCTAGCTTGTCATGAAAGCCAAGTGGGAAGTCAAAGCGACAATTCATGTTTGTTGTGCTTCTCCGGAGCAGATTCAACAGAATTTAAGTTAAGCACTAAACAATGACTAAACTGTTTTTCAAGGCGTTTTAGTCAAAGCCGCCAATATTTTACCAGTGACAGCGTGCTTGGCGATTTTCACTGAGTCAATATAGTATTTGGTTCTCTCATTCGTGGCGCATTCGCTCGAAGCATTCCCTCACGGATCACACATACAGACAGCATCAGTGAAAACACCACGGAAGCAAGACGGTCTACCTTGCTTCCGTGGTGTTTTTGATGCTGTCTTTAGGTGTGATCTGTGATGTGATTTAGACCTAATCTCGCTATTTTTCGTTTCCAGCTCACTTTTCTATCTCTGGCTTGCCATGGAAACCAAGTCGAACATCGAAGCGATGATTCATGTTTGTTCTGTTTCTTCACCTGATCCAGAGCAAATTCATCATGACGTAAGCTAAACTAAATTTAAGCTAAGCACTAGGCAAGGTATTAACTGTCTTTGATGCCGTTGTAGTCATAACGCAATTACTACAGACCGCTATATTAACGGGTAGCCCGTAATGGCAAAATATTATATCTCCTAGTGCGGCCAGAAAATTATTTTGAATCAAAGCAAATCTGTTTTAGTTTTAGCCTCGGTAAAGTCTTGCAGTTGCCAGAGTTTCAGGCAAAATTATTTTTTGACGCGAATTTGAGTGGGTGCTTTTAAGAAAGACAGCCTGTTAAGTTTTCATGAAAACTAGATTTTGCACAACTATACATTTTTCGTTCAAATAATGTTCTAGTTATTATATTGCGCACTTTGAGAAAAATCTAATGGAGAATGTACCAAAGAAAGGCTGGATATTATAGAAACATGAAGCAAAGAAGATAAATTGAATTGAAACAATAATACGTTATTTAAGATAAAAATAGTTTTTACGGCGAAGAAGGGAAAGAGAAGCTAGAAGGATAGAACACGGGCGATCCAGGCGATCGTGATCGCCCCAATCGCCGAAGTCCTTAGCAATCGCCCCGATCGCAAGAAAACTTTGTGAAGTGACAGAGGCGAAAGAAACGATCCGGGCGATTATATGAAAACCAGGCTTAAAAATCGTGAGGGCTATTGTAAAATAAAGGCTAAAACCCTTTTATGAAACCTTTTGGATGCCTGCGGCAGTGTTGGGGAATATCACGGAAATATTGCATGTTAAAAACTTGTTATTGTTTTGACTATAGTTATTAATAATTGGAAAACACTTAGCAATATTTGGATCGTTCCTCGCGCGTGGAAACTATATTTTTATCTTAAATAACGTGTTATTGTTTCAATTCAATTTATCTTCTTTGTTCCATGTTTCTATAATATCCAGCCTTTCTTTGATACATTCTTGATAAGATTTTTCTCAAAGTGCGCAATATAATAATTAGAACATTATTTGAACGAAAAATGTACAGCTGTGCAAATCTAGTTTTCATGAAAACTTAAACCACTTTTTATGTAAGTGACATAAACCTTCGTGAAAATTTCTACAACGGCTTAGTGATAAAGATTTCGTTTTCGAAGAAAAATGCGTTTTGATAAAAGATGATTTGAAAAAATTGACCCTTTCACATATCGAAGACATATTAGCTCTGTTACTGAGTTAAAACATACGGCAGACTTATGCGCCTACCGGCGTGTTGAGATTGGATGAAAGTGAGAGCATTCACCAATTGGTGAAACTGTTTTGTATTACATAGCACGATAAGTTTACTTAAAGGCACTTGGCAGTTTATTACTGATTTGTATCAAGTTTCATATGAGATCAAAAGTGATAAAACCTGCATGCGTAGGCGATCAAGAAATTGGACTAGACAGAAGTAAAACTCATTTCGATCACCTGTTGTCATATGCAAATAACCTGATTAACGAATGAAATGGTTGGCAGATGAAATCTTTTCATTCGCGAATACAACTTGCATGCTTTTGTTTGGAAATTTACGCTTTCTTCGCATTTTAAACTTCAGTTGGGGGATATACGTCGAACTGATTGATAAAAAGATAAAAACAGTTGTTTGGAACACCTGTAGTCACTGAACGATTGGAAGGTGAATTTGTTTGTTTACAACACTTGAAGTCAAGTCATACAGTATTCCCTCGGAGTAACTCAGTGAAAATCGCGAAAGTTCTCGGTTAAAAAATAAAGGTTAAAAACCATTGTATCAATTGCCTTTGAATGATTCATTTGGCAGTGTTATAGATAGAAGATCAGAGGAATAGCCCATGTTTAAAATACCTTCCCGTTAATATAGCGGACTGTAGTAATTGCTTTATGACTACAGCGGCATGAAAGACAGTTTAGTCATTGCCTTGTGCTTAGCTTAAATTTAGTTTAGCTAAGTCCTGCTGAATTTGCTCTGAATCATGTTGAGAAACAGAACAAACATGAGTCATCACTTCGATGTTCTACTTGGCTTTGATGGCAAGCTAGAGAGAAAACAGTGAGTTGGAAGCGAAAATGGCTGAATTAGGTTTAAATTACATCATGGATCACACATGCTGGAAGAATTGAAAACACCACGGAAGCAAGGTAGACCTTCTTATTTATAAATCTTTTTTATTATATATTAGCTTCTAAAATCTTCTCGTTTTATATATTATCAAACGTACTTTTATATTTCGACTGTAATGATGAGATACACATACTATGTCGTGCGCCAGTTAACACAGCCCGCTTATTTGGTCTGTTGTTTAGCAGCGTTCCGTTTTTCTAAGTTTGTCTTCTACGTCCGTCATACCATGATATAAACGTATAGATAAGATATAATAAGATGTGTTAAAACTAAAATCACTAGCCATTAAATATTTCTAACAAAATAAACCACGTCATAAAACGCTTTACAATAAGCGAGCAAGTGGAAATGAGAAGATCGACATAGCAAGCCCATGTCCTTTGAATGGAGCACCCCTTTCATATAAGTTCAGCTCGTACATGGGAACCAGAAGGAAGGAGGAGACGGGGGTCGACCGCAGACAAATGATGATGACGATTATGAAATCAACGCTTTAAACAGAAATGCATCTTTATTAAGCTTTATTACTGTAGAGAAAAGGAGTTGGGTGATAAAAGCCGGCCCTAAAGATTTGTAAGTTTCATGGGATCGTCAAAAAGATAAAAGGCCTTACAGAGCTGTTATTTTCCTGAAAGTGACAGATCGTGATAGCGATTTACCG
Source organism: Oculina patagonica (assembly GCF_052425735.1). NCBI lineage: Eukaryota > Metazoa > Cnidaria > Anthozoa > Scleractinia > Oculinidae > Oculina > Oculina patagonica. Next base: position 10,603,907 of record NC_135769.1, on the reverse strand, counting down.
GTAAAATCCACTGGAATGGTGGGTGGGATTGCGGGGAAAATCGATCGGGGTTCTAGAAGTGGAAAGAATCTATTGTATGGACTCTTTTTTATTTCATGTTAATATATTGGTTGATATGGCAGTGCTTGGGAATATCAGGGAAGTAACACATGTTAAACACGAGTAATTGTTTTGACTATCAAGTTTTGTTTAATGACTCTATAATAGATTCGTGGCGCCACCAGTCTCAACAAAGGTGTTAGTCAGTAATAATTAACAAACATATTTGGATCGTTATCAACATTGTAAATAACAATTCTTTTGGAAAAGGTTATTGCCATTTCCATGTAAATTATTTTTAATAGTATGAAAATTATTTTTATCAAGAATAGTTATGAGCAGGTGTTATTGTTTCAGTTAAATCTAAAAGGCTTATTTGTAATAAAAACTTTCGATCTATATTTTCTTTGTTTCTTGTTTCTATTATATCCAGCCTTTCTTTGATAGTTTATCGACGTACATTACACGTTTTCTCAAAGTGCGCAAAATAAAAATTAGAACATACCGTTTGAACGAAAAATGTGCAGTCAGTATAGAAAATCTTCTTTTCCGATGAGAACCAAAAATACACCTGAGATTAGTCCTTGTGGAAATTTCTGTTTCATCAGAGAATGATGCAGATCTTCGTTTTAGGAAAAAATGAGTTTTGATAATACATGATCAAGAAGAAGCGAACCATTCTATCACGGTAAACGTTTAATTTGATAAAGGAATCAAAAGGAATAGTAGCTCTGAACATATGGCCTATTCCCATTGCTTGTACGGCACTATCTTGATCTTTTATTCAGTTTGAGAAAAATAGCAGCTCTGGAAGGCTATCCGCCTTTTTGACGATCCCTTGAAACGCGCAAATCTTTAGTGGTTTTACCACCCAACTCCTTTTCTCTACAGTAATAAAGATGCATTTCTGTTTAAGGCGTTGATTTCATAATCGTCATCATCATTTGTCTGCGGTCGACCCCTGTCTCCTTCTTCCTTCTCGGTTCCCATGTGAGAGCTGAGCGTGGATGAAACGGGTGCTCCATTCGAAGGACATGGCCTTGCTATGTCGATCTTCTCATTTCCACTTGCTCGCTTATTGTAAAGCGTTTTATGTCGACGTGATTTATTTTGTTCGAAGTATTTAATGGCTAGTGATTTCAGTTATATCATATGTTTTTATTATCTAATATATCTATCATGGCATCACGGGCTTGGATGTGCAAACATCACGAAGAAAACAAAATGGAGAAACGGTACGACAGACCAAAAAGGCCGACTGTTTCAACTCACGCGCGAAATAGTATGGGGGCCGCATCCTTGTAGTCGAAATGTAAGGGTACGTATGATAATAAATCGAGAATATTTTAGAAGCTAATATATAATACAAAAGATATATAAATAAGATGGTCTACCTTGCTTCCGTGGTGTTTTCAATGCTTTCTGTATGTGTGATCCGTGTGATGTAAATTAGACCTAATTCACCGATTTTCGTTTCCAATTTACCGTTTATTTCCTAGCTTGCCATGAAAGCCAAGTGGGACTTCAAAGCGACAATTCATGTTTTTTGTGCTTCTCCGGAGCAGATTCAACAGAATTTAAGTTAAGCACTAAACAATGACTAAACTGTCTTTCAAGGCGTTTTAGTCAAAGCCGACAATATTTTACCAGTGACAGCGCGCTCGGCGATTTTCACTGAGTCAATATAGTATTTGGTTCTCCCATTCGTGGCGCATTCGCTCGAAGCATTCCCTCGATCACGGATCACACATACAGACAGCATCAGTGAAAACACCACGGAAGCAAGACGGTCTACCTTGCTTCCGTGGTGTTTTTGATGCTGTCTGTAGGTGTGATCCGTGATGTGATTTAGACCTAATCTCGCTATTTTCGTTTCCAGCTCACTTTTCTCTCTCTAGCTTGCCATGGAAACCAAGTCGAACATCGAAGCGATGATTCATCTTTGTTCTGTTTCTCAACATGATCCAGAGCAAATTCATCATGACGTAAGCTAACCTAAATTTAAGCTAAGCACTAGGCAAGGTATTAACTGTCTTTCATGCCGTTGTAGTCATAACGCAATTACTACAGTCCGCTATATTAACGGGTAGGTATTTTAAACATGGGCTATTTCGACATATATCCCCCAACTGAACATATTAACATATTAACAGAGCTAATATGTCTTCGATATGTGAAAGGGTCAATTTTTTCAAATCATCTTTTATCAAAACGCATTTTTCTTTGAAAACGAAATCTGTATCACTAAACCGTTGTAGCAATTTTCACGAAGGTTTATGTTACTGACATATAAAGTGGTTCAAGAGGCCGTCTTTCTTAAAAACACCCACTCAAATTTGCGTCCAAAAATAATTTTGCCTGAAACTCTGGCAACTGAAAGACTTTACCGAGGCTAGAGCTAAAACAGGTTTGGCTAGATTCAAAATGATTTTTAGGCCGCGTTAGGAGCCATCAAATATTTTGCCCTTTCGGGACCTGCCGCAACGTCTGAAAAATTAGAAAAATAGCCATTTTCGATCCGCTGTCAAATATTTTCCGCATCAAACACCGACAATTTTTATATCAATTTGTTTATAAACATTTCTAGTTTTCTTATCCCGATTTTCTTAGAAAGTAGCACTTCCCCCTCGATTTATCTGGCTATGTGAAATCAAGGCCTATAATGACCACTATTGATCGGCATCGAACGAAGGTTGAAAAATGGCCTTTGATCGTTAAAAACATAGTTGTTAACATTTCAAAACGTTTCCCCACGCGTGAAAACTATTTTTATCTTAAATAACGTGTTATTGTTTCAATTAAATTTATCTTCTTTGTTCCATGTTTCTATAATATCCAGCCTTTCTTTGATACATTCTCCATTAGATTTTTCTAAAAGTGCGCAATATAATAATTAGAACATTATTTGAACGAAAAATGTACAGCTGTGCAAATCTAGTTTTCATGAAAACTTAAACCACTTTATATGTAAGTGACATAAACCTTCGCGAAAATTTCTACAACGGCTTAGTGATACAGATTTCGTTTTCGAAGAAAAATGCGTTTTGATAAAAGATGATTTGAAAAAATTGACCCTTTCACATATCGAAGACATATTAGCTCTGTTACTGAGTTAAAACATACGGCGGACTTATGCGCCTACCGGCGTGTTGAGATTAGATGTTAGTGAGAGCATTCACCAATTGGTGAAACTGTTTTGTATTACATAGCACGATAAGTTTACTTAAAGGCACTAGGCAGTTTATTACTAATTTGTATCAAGTTTCATATGAGATCAAAAGTGATAAAACCTGCGTGCGTAGGCGATCAAGAAATTAGACTAGACAGAAGTAAAACTCATTTCGATCACCTGTTGTCAGGTGCAAAGTAACCTGATTAACGGATGAAATGGTTGGCAGATGAAATCTTTTCATTCGCGAATACAACTTGCATGCTTTTGTTTGGAAATTTACGCTTTCTTCGCATTTTAAACTTCAGTTGGGGGATATATGTCGAACTGATTGATAAAAAGATAAAAACAGTTGTTTGGAACACCTGTAGTCACTGAACGATTGGAAGGTGAATTTGTTTGTTTACAACACTTGAAGTCAAGTCATACAGTATTTGGTTCTCCCATTCGTGGCGCATTCCCTCGGAGTAACTCAGTGAAAATCGCGAAAGTTCTCGGTTAAAAAATAAAGGTTAAAAACCATTGTATCAATAGCCTTTGAATGATTCATTTGGCAGTGTTATAGAAGACCAGGGGAATAGTCCATGTTTTAAATACCTTCCCGTTAATATAGCGGTCTGTAGTAATTGCTTTACAACGGCATGACTACAACGGCATGAAAGACAGTTTAGTCATTCCCTTGTGCTTAGCTTAAATTATTTTAGCTAAGTCCTGCTGAATTTGCTCTGAATAATGCTGAGAAACAGAACAAACATGAGTCATCACTTCGATGTTCTACTCGGCTTTGATGGCAAGCTAGAGAGAAAACAGTGAGTTGGAAGCGAAAATGGCTGAATTAGGTTTAAATTACATTACCGATCACACATGCTGAAAGCATTGAAAACACCACGGAAGCAAGGAAGACCGTCTTATTTCAGTATAAATCTTTTTTATTGTTTGATATGGCAGTGCTCGGGAATATCAGGGAAGTAATGTATGTTAAACACGAGTAATTGTTTTGACTATCAAGTTTTGTTTAATGACTCTATAATAGATTCGTGGCGCCACCAGTCTCAACAAAGTTGTTATTCAGTAATAATTAGCAAACATATTTGGATCGTTATCAACATTGTAAATAACAATTCTTTTGGAAAAGGTTATTGCCATTTCCATGTAAATTATTTTTAATAGTATGAAAATTATTTTTATCAAGAATAGTTATGAGCAGGTGTTATTGTTTCAGTTAAATCTATAAGGCTAATTTGTAATAAAAATTTTCGATCTATATCTTCTTTGTTTCTTGTTTCTATAATATCCAGCCTTTCTTTGATAGTTTATCGACGTACATTACACGTTTTCTCAAAGTGCGCAAAATAAAACTTAGAACATACATTTGAACGAAAAATGTGCAGTCAGTACAGAAAATCTTCTTTTCCGATGAGAACCAAAAATACTGAGATTAGTCCTTGTGGAAATTTCTGTATCATCAGAGAATGATGCAGATCTTCGTTTTAGGAAAAAATGAGTTTTGATAATACATGACCAAGAAGAAGCGAACCATTCTATCACGGTAAACGTTTGATAAAGGAATCGAAAGGAATAGTAGCTCTGAACAAATGATCTAATGCCTCTGCTTGTACGGCACTATCTTGATCTTTTATTCAGTTTGAGAAAAATAGCAGCTCTGTAAGGCTATCCGCCTTTTTGACGATCCCTTGAAACGTGCAAATCTTTAGTGGTTTTACCACCCAACTCCTTTTCTCTACAGTAATAAAGATGTATTTCTGTTTAAGGCGTTGATTTCATAATCGTCATCATCATTTGTCTGCGTTCGACCCCTGTCTCCTTCTTCCTTCTGGTTCCCATGTGAGAGCTGCGCGTGGATCAAACGGGTGCTCCATTCGAAGGACATGGCCTTGCTATGTCGATCTTCTCATTTCCACTTGCTCGCTTATTGTAAAGCGTTTTATGTCGACGTGATTTATTTTGTTCGAAGTATTTAATGGCTAGTGATTTCAGTTATACCATATGTTTTTTTTTTATCTAATATATCTATCATGGCATCACGGGCTTGGATGTGCAAACATCACGAAAAAAACAAAATGGAGAAACGGTACGACAGACCAAAAAGGCCGACTGTTTCAACTGACGCGCGAAATAGTATGGGGGCCGCATCCTTGTAGTCGAAATGTAAGGGTACGTATGATAATAAATCGAGAATATTTTAGAAGCTAATATATAATACAAAAGATATATAAAAAAGATGGACTACCTTGCTTCCGTGGTGTTTTCAATGCTTTCTGTATGTGTGATCCGTGTGATGTAAATTAGACCTAATTCACCGATTTTCGTTTCCAATTTACCGTTTATTCCCTAGCTTGCCATGAAAGCCAAGTGGGACGTCAAAGCGACAATTCATGTTTGTTGTGCTTCTCCGGAGCAGATTCAACAGAATTTAAGTTAAGCACTAAACAATGACTAAACTGTCTTTCAAGGCGTTTTAGTCAAAGCCGACAATATTTTACCAGTGACAGCGTGCTTGGCGATTTTCACTGAGTCAATATAGTATTTGGTTCTCCCATTCGTGGCGCATTCGCTCGAAGCATTCCCTCGATCACGGATCACACATACAGACAGCATCAGTGAAAACATCACGGAAGCAAGACGGTCTACCTTGCTTCCGTGGTGTTTTTGATGCTGTCTTTAGGTGTGATCCGTGATCTGATTTAGACCTAATCTCGCTATTTTCGTTTCCAGCTCACTTTTCTCTCTCTAGCTTGCCATGGAAACCAAGTCGAACATCGAAGCGATGATTCATGCTTGTTCTGTTTCTTCACCTGATTCAGAGCAAATTCATCATGACGTAAGCTAAACTAAATTTAAGCTAAGCACTAGGCAAGGTATAAATTGTCTTTTATGCCGTTGTAGTCATTAGGCAATTACTACAGACCGCTATATCAACGGGTAGCCCGTAATGGCAAAATATTATATCTCCTAGTGCGGCCAGAAAATTATTTTGAATCAAAGCAAATCTGTTTTAGTTTTAGCCTCGGTAAAGTCTTGCAGTTGCCAGAGTGTCAGGCAAAATTATTTTTTGACGCGAATTTGAGTGGATGCTTTTAAGAAAGACAGCCTCTTAAGTTTTCATGAAAACTAGATTTTGCACAGCTATACATTTTTCGTTCAAATAATGTTCTAGTTATTATATTGCGCACTTTGAGAAAAATCTAATGGAGAATGTACCAAAGAAAGGCTGATTATTATAGAAACATGAAACAAAGAAGATAAGTTGAATTGAAACAATAACACGTTATTTAAGATAAAAATAGTTTCCACGCGCGAGGAAACGTTTTGAAATGTTTACAATTATGTTTTTAAGTGTTTTCCAATTATTAATAACAATAGTCAAAACAATTACAGGTTTTTAACATGCAATATTTCCGTGATATTCCCCAGCACTGCCGCAGGCATCCAACAAGTTTCAGAAAAGGGCTTTGGCCTTTATTTTACAATAGCTCTCACGACTTTTAGTTATTCCGAAGGACTGATTTGTTGCAGAAAGCTACATATCGCTAAAAGAAAAAGGGCAACTTTCTTTCGCCAATAAAAGAAAAATTAATGTTTGTCAAGTAATTATCTGAAAAATGATTAAAATTGGGACTGAGAAATGGAAAAACATTCATTCTCCGGTCTGGGGAATTTTTAAAAATGACAAGAAAATAGACAATTACGTTTTTGTAGTCAGTGTAACGTTATTAACGAGTAGGAATGCTTTTAGCTGATGGATTGTCATCAACATTACAAAAGAGGGCTACCTCACGCAAAGCATAAATATAAATTATACGAAGTCTAAAGGGTTTAAATAAGAGCAACTCTGGCCATTCTTAGTCAGTACTTGAAGAAAGTATTTCCCATCGCGCTGTGATCCAATACAAGTTCCAAGAGAAAGGTAGGAATGATCGGAGTTGAACAAACCAATAGTTTTATTTCAAATGCGGGGGTATAGACCATCTTTTTAGACAATATCCAGTGAACACAACGTTCGGGTAGATAGAGCAGCCGACGTGAAAAAATGTCACATCTTTTCAGGAAGTTTTCAACTGGTAGAAAACATAAGGTTACATGTTGATAAGAATCAAGAGTCCATGGGCTCCTGTAAGAATCGAATTCTTCATCAGGAAGAGGTCCGATAGGCCATGTTTTGCATTATTTTCTTTAAACGTACGACTGCTGTTTTTGCGTGAACTCGGGATTTTATGGCTAGGTGTTTTGGTGCTCTCAGCTTCTACAAGAAGTCTACTGATGTGGATATGAATAGTTACTATAGTCTCTCGTCATGGGTATGCATGAATAATCACTGACTTTAATCCATAACAAAAAACATAAAAGGGAAAACGTTCAAACGTATTGTATGTTCACCAAGTTGACTTAGGCGTTTGGAACCATCAGCTCAGAAATCGGGATTAATTTACTTTTTACGTGATCAATAGCGATTACCATGCCAAAGGAGTGGTCAGTGAACTCATTTCTACAATGTTTAACATAAGGTAGCGGCTAAAATTGACCAGCGAAGTTTTCACAGCGTTTAAAATGCACAGTTTTTGTTTTAACAAAGAACATGGACACTTAATGCTGAGGACTGCTTGCTACTTGATGCTGAACAGTTAAACTTTTTTAAGACACTGGTGTTAAGTATCAATTAAAACAACTGTCTCATCAAGCAGGTATTTTTCAACATGCATTCAGTCCTTGATATTCCTAATAAAACATGATTCAAAGAGAATTATGCCAGGGTTCCAGACTTTATTTGATAACAGTTCTCGCTATTTTTAATAACACGGGAGGAATATGAAAAGTTCCGAATAATAAAACAGTCAACTCTGTGATGGTGACTATAGACCGAAATACAGCACTCTGTTTATGATTTTGCTGGATAATCATTTAACTAGCAAACACATTTCTACATGTATTTCTTTGCATTTAAAAACAGGTAATCCAAATGGGTCTTCTGTCTGATTAGTCCTAGAAACAGTTACATTTGGACTCTTCATGCAGCCAAGTTCAAATGTGAATAAGGACTAGACTTTTGTTCTCAGTGGCCTCCTTAGGAGCTATTTTGTAATTGTACTCTTAGTACTAGTACTGACAAAGAACAATCATCTCTGTAGTAAGAGTTCGGTCACCAAAGCTTTTCTTTCTTAAGCACTTTGATGTCCAATTTCCATTTTTCGTTCCACAGCGATATACGTCGTTTCCAAACCCAAGCCCAGTGGCTTTTGGTGATTTTATGCGCATATCGATTTTTTTCTGTTACAGTTAACAATGTTTCATTTGTGCCTGCTGATGATTATTCTGGGGACCATTACCGTGCAGGGTGCACGCCAAGACTCCATGCATGTTCATGATGCCAAACGTGGTGAGTGCTCCTTTCATGACGACTTTTCCTTGTCAAAATTTTATTCTTTTAACTTTTTTGTGGACATGAAAACTTAAATCAAATGTTTCTCAGGTTTGGGTCCGACTCTTTTATGACTAACAAGTGAAAAATCTCTTCTCATTTACAGAGTCTTGTGAACCAAATCATGGATTTTGTAAACCACCTTTGTTCGATTGCTATTTTACCGGCCAGTGGTGCCCCCAGTACTCATGTGCACCGGGTTCCTATTGCTGCTGCCCTCGGTATGAATTTAGCGAATACCAAGCTAATTACTGTTGATGCTGTCGTGATAATAACCTCGTCAGTAAAACTCTTGCATCACATTCTTCTATTCTCGATAGCAGATCATTAAATATAATATAATCGCCGAAATTATGCCTTTCCATGCCTGCGAAAATACAAAATTGGCGCTGAAAAGAGAACCTTAATCGCCCCCGACTATTGTTGTAATGAGAATTTATGGACGGAAGACTCCATAAATATTATAATGACGATCCACAGGAACTGTAGGTAATTTTAAATACGACGCTTCACAACACTTATATGCCCGCACATGCAGTTGCTGGATCAATTACAAATGTCTCAATATGTGACTGGTAACTATTCGAATAGAGCTATTGTATATATATATATTTTTATTTTATTATCTTTTTAATTTTCTCATCATGAATTTTTATTGTAAATAATTAATTAACTTTCGTTTACTTGTAATTTGTTAACATTGTTGCTGAAAAACCCTTTTCAGGGAGCGCAATGAATGATTGTAGTTGTATGTTGAATTGAATCCTATTTTAAATAGCCTTGTACTTATGTTGCCACGCAAAAATGTTTGTTGTGGATAAAACATTTTGCAAACAAATCTAAGTGGTGAGTGATATGCCTCACTATTATAATTTCTTCAATTTAACTAACAATGGTAATTTACCTAAGCGATAAAATTAAATAGGGATAACAGGTCACTACTAAGTAAACCACCATAGCCACTCATTGCGTCGGTTACTTACACTAACATAACTATTAGGACTTTTTTCTTTACCATCTAGTCAGTAAACCCTCTAGTCAGTCAGTCTTATGGATGGTTTTCTGCACTTTCGACCTTCGTCTGCTCATGCTGTTTGTTCAGACCTTTCACGTGCTTATGCACATGTCAGGCTGTTCACTCGGCAGTTCATTAGGATCGGTGTCATTTTGCAGTTTTCATCCGTTACTTACATAAACAGTAAAAGCCGAAATATTAAAACCTACTGAGTTCCGTAACTTTTTGGTTTTCATATCACAAATGGCATCCCACAGTGTTGGAACTATTCCTTCGCTTCAAATAATCAAAAACAACATTCTCTTTTTCTTTTTTTAGTTAAGAACTGATGGTGGCAATGATGACTGACTTCACAAATGAAATGACGGCCTTAACTTAGTAACAAAATGATTAGCTGATAAAATAGACGCTAAAGTAATGGAGTGAATTCGTGTATCCATAATGCAGGACTTACTTATAATCTTAACAAAACATAAAAACTAATGTAAGAGGGGATAAATAAAGGCTGAATCATTCAACAATGTTTTTTTGTTTTTGTTTTCACTCTTGTATTTATGATACGAGAAATGAAATCGAGAATGTAGAAAAAATTGAAAAAGTTATCAGTGGAATGAGAAGGATGACACGACTAAAGTTGATGTAAAGCTGAAAACGGAGAAATAGGACAGTTGCGTGCCGACCATCCCAGCATTGTCCTCGCATTGAAGAACATTGCAGCCCATTCTCTATTTTCGAATTACCCAAAATGCATTTTGTTTGCCCCCCAAAATTTGCATAAACTATTGTTTTGGAAATATGCAGTCCTCCCAAGAGAATTTGAAAACAATAGTTTATGAAAATATTCATAAACTATTGGGGGGGGGGGGGGGGGGGGGCAAACAAAGTGTTTTTTGGGTAATTGGAAAATAGAGAATGGAAACCAAAACTCGGGGAAGGTCTGATTTTTTCGGATCTGAGTTTTCGAGCTTCCAGAGGGTCTGAGTCTTTCAGGTCGAGCCTGAGTTTTGGAGACACGGTGAGGGTGCGAGGAAGGTGTGTAAGTTTTTCGCGTCAAAGGTCCGAGTTTTGGCCAAAACCAATTAAACTTGTCAAAATCCAAGTGCCGTCGTACTAGCCATGCATCGTGCATTTTTAAAAACTGCCAGAGTTTTCTACAAACCCTATAAATTACTTTTCGTTTATCCCGAAAGTTTCTTTAAGAGAAACCAGCTAACCCCTCCACACGTATACATTCATCAGGGGCCCAAAGGGGTTTAGGGCTCCAGGTCCAAATCAAAACGCTTGGCTCCATGACACCAGTTCCCCTGAAAACAGGGTTCGCCTGGCGGGGGATCCAAGAAACAAACAAAATTAAGAACTGAGCCCACACTGATAATGCCAGTGGATTCTCTGTCGTCATTACCTACGTCGTGTTATTTTTGGTCGATATTTTGGACACTGTTGTAAAACTGTAAAGTGAACGATGAAGCTTGCAGTAAAATGGCCCTTGGAGATGTCTGTTATGGAAAGATTATCCTGGCGTTGTCCTTGGCTTAGTCAGTCTTTCAAGTAAAATTTTTCTGGCTAGGTTTATTGCTTTGCATAGAATCTCTATACGTGCTTCTGATTACTCGGACGTTTACGTGGACTCGATCTCGATATATATGTTCACTTAAAAGCTTAAAGCTTAGATTCCCTAAGGGAATTCGTCACGTTTGTAAATCTTAAAACATTCAGCCTTAATTGTTCCATTTTCTCCTTGTCCGACGGATGCCTATCAATAGTGGTTTCAATCGAGTATCTGGTCTTGCTAAAGTAGTATAGATTTTTACCATTTCTTTTCTTCGTTTAAACCAGATTAATCCATGTTACACAAGGCCCACAAGGCAACTTTTAACGCAATCTGGAACCCTTTCCAGGGGTTTCAGAGAACAAGGGAACATGGCCGTAAAATAATTGGGACCACGAGAACAAAAGTAGCCTGCGTCGCCGTCGGACGTGTCACAAAACCCCGGTATAGTCCGCCTGCGCAACGGAGCTGAAAAGCTTGTTCCAATTTCCCGAAGGTTTGTAAGGATCTGTGTATTCATTTCTGATTGGCGAGTTTCACATTACTGTCATTATTCTTTAATGGGCTTTTGTTTTGCAGTCACGCTGACAGTCTTTCTTTGTTTTTTCCGTGCAAACAGAATGTCGGAGATTTCTGATGATAATTTGCAAGGAGCGTACCTTGCGTAACAGACAATTTCTCTCCGAGCGCACGAAGCAAGCGAATGAAACTACTAGTGAACGAGTACACCTTGACTGCTACAGCCGCCAGCCTTCGGTCAAAGCAGTAAAGAAAGCGGTTTGAAATTAATCATCTTCGAAATAAACAGGAAGTGAATACACAGATCCTTGCAAACCTGCGGGATATCAGAACAAGCTTTTGGGCGCCGTTGCGCAGACGGACTATACCGGGGTTTAGTTTGTCTGCAACGCAGTCTAGAACAAAAGCTGTGTGCTGATTTTTTAGAGATCAATATATTGTCACAGCAAAATGTTCCTGCAGAAACCGTCCAGCGTGGTATGTTACACGAAATTGATTTCTTTTCGCCTGTACTGCGCAAGAAAGACAGCATATGCATACTACGCCACACAAAATTAGGCTTGTGTTCTCCTTTTACCGAACGCAACAACTGTTGCTAAAAACGAAATATTAGTAATCCATTGAGCCACGATTTCTCCACAAAACAGTAAAGCAACGTGCAAATTAATTCCGGAGTGACTTTCGTTCCGGAACGAAAGTTGGCTCGCTTCCCAGGGTCACCCTACCTTCAAAGCGAGTGACCCTCCACCCAGGGTCACCCTGTCCCTTTCTCATATAAACAGTTCGCAGCTATTTATAAAAAAACGCATGAAAAGCTCTCTCATCCGGGGTGGCTCGGTATGGAGGGCAACCCTCCTACCAGGGACAACTCTCCTCCTTATAAACGGGCCCTAAGTAGGCTGCTAAAAACAAATATCCTTTATTAAATACTGTTGACACTCCGTGAGCGACGCCTTCTTGTAAGCCACTTAATGTTCAACGTTTTTCTGAGTGTGCGAAATTTCTCAGTTTTATCATTACACCTGACACAGCTTGTGGTTTGACTCAGTTTCATCACTGGAAACAAGCAAGCACCCAGAGGAAAGAAATTTCTCCATCTGTGCGTTAATGCACTTCGGCCGGCACCAACATTCATAGTAGTTAAACAAAGTGGCTCTGAGCCGCTGAACTCGGAAAATTACTTATGACACAAGAATCGAAAACTGTAAACTGACAAATAAAGATTGGCCAGAACAATCATGTTAAACTTTCCAAACTTAGTTCACTTCACTCAGTTCAATACATCCAAAAAGAAAATAAAAAGAATCGCTTCAACACTTAGGCGAAAGTTTACCACGACTTTGTACCTAGAACTTACTCATTTACCTCATTGCGTCAGCACCATGTCCGCTTATCGAGGGCAGGCCGAAAGGCAGTGAGTTCGAGTACCCCACCCCGTTCGTTGTAAATTGTTTTGATTTTTTCCTTTTCGTTTTTTATTATTTTCTTAACGTATGTGAAAAATAATTTCGCAATAGACATCATTGATTGTACCGTAATGCAGAGCAATCTGATAATTTCAAATACAAATGTTTCGGCTCTATTACAGAGTCATAGTCATGCAATGATAATTCACAAGAAGGCAACTTGAATATCTTAGGTAATTAGGTGTGTTTTTATAACGTAGTATAAGCTAGAAATGTAGGTAATCAGAGAACAGGTCTAATTCTCTAGATGCCTTATAACTCTTGCACGCATTGCGTGCCTATGTTTAACAGGAAGCGATCGAATGAAATGGACTCCGCTCACTACAACCCGGAATTTTTCGAGTTAAAAAGGAAGACGTTACAGAAACAAGCTCACGTGTTTTGTGGCTTGTAGTAGGTATTTTGTTTGCCAACTTGATACTATAATACCCTTTACGAAAAAACAAAGATAGAATTAACCGAAAAGAAACAAAAAGATGGTTAAACACGATAGAGAATATAAAGACCAATTTGAGAGCACAAAATTGAAAAACTGATTTAGGTTTAATGTTGCAAAATGTGTAAGCTGCATGTGATAAATCGTTTTAGAGAATGGAATAGCCATCTCAGTTTGTAATATATCACACGAGAAACAGTGCCCATATTCACAAACACCAATACAACACTGTATTGTTTTTATTATAGATACTTTTAATAGAGAATGAAACTAAGGAGTAAACGAAAATATGAAATCGTAAAAAATCGATGCTAATTCAGTTAGACCAGATACTCAAACCACTATTACGATGATGATTTCTTTGTTTTGAGGTTGTGAATGAGTTTTAGATGGTTAGCTATAGCGGGTACCAAGAAAACAATGAAAGGCATTGAATGGCACCTGCTGTAGCTCAAGACATCAGTAAAATGGGGGGATGGTACTTGGAAATATTAATATTTGAAATGTTTTGACCAAATTTGGTTGGAATAAGATAACAATTTCCAAACATCGAAGCAAAAAGAGTAAGTGAGACATGTTATTAATCGAAACCTTTAGGCACCGCACATGTATACCTGCATTGCTCATCTAATTTTGACCCACATTGAAGCACTATGCATAGAGATCTATTTTCATAAACTTTCTTATTTGAGCAAATTGAGCGACAGATCGAATTTCGATCGAGTGTCGTAAAACCAAATTCAAAGTTACTCAGACTCTGGCCAATCACAAAGGAAAAAGGCATTCCTTTGAACCAATCCAATCGAAACTCGAAGCGCAGAAAAACGTGTGTGAGCTAGTCACGATTGGTCTTCAGTTGGTTTTATACTTCTTATTGATTGAGAAAGTGACGCGGGTGTTTAAAACCAATCACTAAGCGTAGTAATGCAAAGCCAAAGAAAATGCGAATTACTTTCGATACTCGAGTGAAAATCGCTCTATTTCAAAGTTCTTTAAATTATTGTTTTTATTTCTCCTTATCATGGGCACTGAAGGAATACACGACGCTATGCCCTCACATACATCGCAAAATACACAAACTAACTTATCAGTCAAGATAAAGTTCCCTTCTGTATTGTTTCTTTTGGCTGTCTGTACCTGGAGTTGTGCATCAGGTAAGCCGTGTACATGTATTCGTTTCTATTCATCTCCCTACCTGGTGCACACTACCAGCGACAGAACGACACATGTCCTTTCTACAACCCCCTAAAACATGCTAAGAAAAGTGATCAAGAAAGCGTGGTCAATTTACGCGTTGTGCACAAGAACTCTATAAAGCTCAAGACAATAGGAAATCCCAGAGCACTAGACTGTCCAAAACTATAACATCGCTTCAATGTTTACTTCATTTTGCATTTATGATAGACAGCCCTAGAAGTTTTTAATGAGCACGAAATTCAGAGATTGTCACGGTAGTGCACTGATCAATTGCAGCCCTGAAAAACTTTAAAGGAAAAAAATCGTTGTTTTCGTAAAAGTAGCCTTAGAAATTGTGAAAAAGTTCAAAATCGAGTTTCACCCTGATTCATATATTTCCATGTTTTTCGAAATCGCGCAAATCTACCTGCTTCTAGCGGTTTGGATAAAGTATACGGGACATTTGTTAAAACCTTTCAGAAAACATCCGGCCAAGAAGTGGGAAATTTGTTTATCTGAAATCCAATCTTTAGTTTACGAATGAATTATACCAGTTCTATAGAAATTCCAAACTATTTCAAAATATATAGATTATAGATTTTGATGAAACTTCGCTCAGCAGAAGTAAAACACCTAAGGTATAGGTAGCGTGAAGCATTTCCAGAAAAAAAAAATCGGATTTGGGATAAATTCTATTCAGAGCTAGAACAAGTGAGACGTTATTGTCACGTGACATTCATTCCGATCTCAAAAAAATTGATATCATATTAAAGTTCAGTCTATATGTAATTCGTGTGTTATAATGGATATGTAATTGAAATCAAGCTGTTTAGGTATGGGAGGTTTAAACTTGGAAGATACTCCTTCAAAAATACTGGGTCGAGCCACCTTTAGTGTCGAGAACTAAATATGTAATTTCTGACGTTTGAATGAATGAATTAGTCAGAAATTAATATTCTGTCGGCACGTTTTAGAGGTTCGCGGGTTGTTATGGGATGTCTAGGTATATATAGGTTTTGGCGGGAGATTTAGGTCATTCTAGGTCGGTCAGTCCTCGCCTTCCTTGCTTTGTGTCGGTTTTCTTGTTATTTCGTCTTTAATTCATCATGTCCGTTTCCAAGGAGGTTAAGGAGTTTATAAGTGAATCTCTTACTCAGAATAACAAAGCTCTCTTCGAGCACATTTCAAAATTGGTAGCAGATTCTACCGAGAACATAAAGCGCTCTAGTGTAGAGGCCGCGGATGACCAACTAAGAGAAATTAAGAAGCTTCGCCGAGAAGATCCAAAATCCTTTAAGCGAAAAGGAAATGAAATCCAGTACAAATTCAATTTAAAGCTTCAGGATGCATTGGAGGAGACTAATTCGCACCTCGAGGCCAGTGCTGTTGACAAGGCCAAGGCTTCCCTGAAAGAAGGTACGTCGATGCTTACTGAAAGGCAAAAGCTTATCCTGTTAGCAGATAAATCAGAGTTTGGTTGGAAGACCGTTGAAGAGTATTCTCAGCATGAGCTTGCTGACGATGAGGCGGATGGCAAAAAGATCCGAAGGGCTGAAGAAAGAGCCGAGAAAGCTTTGAAGTCTGCCTCTTCCAAGAAGACTGCTAAGCGTTCATCTTCTGATTCTCGTCCTTCGACGTCTCGTTCAGCTTCCCAGAATTTCAGAGGTTACTCCACGTTTGGTTCCTCGCGTATCCAGAGTGACCGGTTCTCATTCTCTCCTCGTTCACCCGGCCTTCCAGCAAGATCTGGTAATTGTTTTGCTTGTGGCAAGTTTGGCCATTGGAGATCTGAATGCCCTCTAACTCTTCGTTCTGCGTCTTCTGGATCCAAAGGTATTTCAGGTAGCAGATGACTAGTAGTCGAAGACAAAAGTAAGTTTGACTTTTCATTTGTTGATTCCCCGTCTGATTTTGTTGAAGTTCCTCCTGAAGATTCAGTCCATGAGCCTAGAAACTTTGAACTTGAGAATGTTGTCACTGATCCTACCTCTGTTGATTTGCCTCAAGTTTCTGTTAAAGGAAAATTGAATAATTCCATTCGTCATTGGCAGTCTCTTGGCGCACCAGAATTTATTCTCAGTGTCATCAAATGTGGTTACAAAATTCCGTTTATTTCTACGCCGCTTCCACACCATTACAAAAACAATGCATCAGCTTTGAAAGAATCAGATTTTGTTGGTAAGGCCATCCTGGAACTTGTGCGCGATAATCGCGTAGAATAATTATTTTCTCCGCCTGATATCGTCAATCCGTTGACTGTTTCAGTTCAAAGTAACGGCAAGAAGAGGTTAATTTTGGATTTAAGACACATCAATTTGCATGTCTACAAACATAAATTTAAGTGTGAAGGTTTGCATACCATTAAGAGCGCCTTTTCGGGTGACTATTTTGTTTTTTCCTTTGATTTGAAGTCAGGATACCATCACGTTAATATTTTCCGGATCATAGGACATTTTTGGCGTTCTCGTGGGATTTTGGCGATGGTATTACAAGGTATTTCCAGTTTACTGTTTTGCCTTTTGGTCTTTCAAGTGCGCCTTTTATTTTTTCTAAATTGTTAAAGCCTTAGGAAGCACACTGGAGAGGTCAAGGAATTCCAATCGCCATATTTTTTGATGATGGTATTGGCGCGGGTTCGTCGTTAGAGGCTGCGAAGTTTAACAGCTTTTTGGTTCGTTCAGATCTTTCCCGCTGTGGATTTGAAATAAATCATGAGAAGTCTAATTGGGAGCCTACGAATAAATTTTCCTGGATTGGCTACGTTATTGACACGAACACGGGTTTTATTGTTGCTAGCGATTCTAGAGTTGAGAAGCTTTGTTCTGACCTTGCTGATGTTTGCGCCAAATTGGAGCTGTCAGATTTTGTTCATGTCAAGGAAATTGCATCTATTGTTGGCCAAATCATTTCTATGAGTTCCAGTTGTGGGAATGTTGCCCAAATTATGACTAGATATTTGCATCTGATTATCAATTCTCGCCGTTCTTGGAATTCCGCTGTTTTCGTGCTTGATCAAGGGAAAGAAGAGCTTTTGTTTTGGAGGAATAATTTGAGAACTTTAAATGGCGTTTTATTTTGGCCTCCGCCTTTTGTTCCGTCCAAAGTGTTGTTTTCAGACGCTTGGTCTACGGGTTGCGGCGCTTTTATTCAGGGTTCCAGCTTAGTTTGTCACAGAAATTGGTCCCTGGAGGAGTCCCAAAAGTCTTCTACGTGGAGGGAACTTTTTGCGATTAAGTTTGCGCTCGAATCCTTTGCTACTCCTTTAGCAAGTCAGAGGGTCCGCTGTAACACTGACAATCAGAACGTTGTTAGAATTATCCAGGTTGGAAGTATGGTTAAGGAATTACAAGACCTTGCTTTAGATGTCTTCCTTTTTACCTCCCAGCGCCAAATTCAACTAGATGTTAGCTGGCTGCCACGCAACCAAAATATTCAGGCTGATTTTCTCAGTAGGATAGTTGATTTCGACGATTATTCTGTTCATGATGAAGTTTTCTTTCAACTCGACGAGCGTTGGGGCCCACATTCCGTTGACAGATTTGCTTGCAGTTACAATGCCAAGTTGCCTAGGTTCAATTCTAGATTTCTACAGCCTGGTTCTGAAGCTGTTGATGCCTTTTCACAGGATTGGTCAGCAGAAAATAACTGGCTTGTTCCACCTACTATTCTTATTGGAAGATCATTAAGTCATATGCGTAATTGTAGCGCGACAGGGACTCTTATTGTTCCTATGTGGAAGTCTGTGCAATTTTGGCCTTTTTATGCAACGACGGTGTTCATTTGAATTCGTTTGTCAGAGAGTGGTTGTTTCTTCCGAACAGACCAGATTTATTTGTTAAGGGTAGGGCCAAGAACGCTTTATTTGGCAATAAACCTCTCAAGTCTCGTTGTCTTGCGCTTCGTATTGACTTCGCCAATTGTAATCGTCTGTCCATTGCGGGGTTCTGTATGGCTTCCATGGGGTCCTGTTCAGTTTGTCGGCCTTAAGATTTATGCAGGTATGTTTATTCTGAAAACAGGCGTGTTTTATGCCCCCCTGGCTGCTTTTAAGTCATTTGTGCACACCCCCCGATGGTGTGGCGCGTGCATGGTTGTCATTGTTTGCGCGTTTAATGCCCCCGGTGGCGTTTGCCTGTTTAATGCCCCCCCAGTGGCGTTTAACTTATTTTGTGCACACCCCCCGGTGGTGTGGCATGTTCATTGTACTGTCATGGTTTGCGCTTTTAATGCCCCCCGGTGGCGTTAAAGTTACTTTGTGCACACCCCCCGGTGGTGTGGCACGTACATGGTACTGTCATGGTTTGCGTTTTTAATGCCCCCCGGTGGCGTTAAAGTTACTTTGTGCACACCCCCCGGTGGTGTGGCACGTACATGGTACTGTCATGGTTTGCGCGTTTATTGCCCTTCGGTGGCGGTTAAGTTACTTTCTGTACACCCCCCGGTTGTGTGTCTCGTATTTGGTACTATCATTTTTTTCGTGTTTTATGCCCCCTGGTGGCGTTTAACTTTTTTTTTTGTGCACACCCCCCGGCGGTGTGTCATCGTGCTTTGTTTTTGGTTTTGTTTATTTTGGCAGCCTTTTCTCCAGGGGTGTTACATTTTGCCCGTGAGGCTCTAGATTTTGTGTGTTAGCGCCGAGTCTT
This sequence comes from Oculina patagonica, assembly GCF_052425735.1. Taxonomy (NCBI): domain Eukaryota; kingdom Metazoa; phylum Cnidaria; class Anthozoa; order Scleractinia; family Oculinidae; genus Oculina; species Oculina patagonica. Next base: position 10,584,458 of record NC_135769.1, on the reverse strand, counting down.
TATATTGGCTCAGTATTTATGTTTACTAATATAGTGCATTTTTCCTTTCCATTTTTTTCGCGTTACATTTAGATGTTTTCAGTTCCGTCTCCTCTCCCCCCTCGCCCCGCCCGCCGCCCCTGCCCTCGCTCCCCTCGGCCGCCCCCGGCCTGCCTTGTATCTCCAGCACGTTTTGGATTCTACACAGTCTCATTATGCATTCGATTCCGCTATTTATGGTATTCAATGGGCCCACAATTTGGCTGGGATTCCTTCACCCACTGACAGTCCCATTATCCATTCGATTAGCAGAGCTGCCAAGAGGCTAATTGGAACCCGTGCGGTTAACCAGAAGAGTCCTATTTCGCCTGATATGATCAGAAAGATGGTTGAAGTTTCTGACTTAAACAATTTGCTCGTATTGAGAAATGTGTGTATTTTTCTTCTGGCCTTTGCCGGTTTTTTTAAGAATTGAAGAGGTGCTTCACATTAAGTATGGAGACATTGACTTTAATAGCGGTTATGTAACCATTAATCTTGACATGAGTAAGACTGATCAACTTAGGAAGGGTAGTCAAGTTGTAATATCGGATAGTTCAAATGTTGATACTTGCCCTGTTAAGATTTTAAAGCGTTATTTGTCGCAAGTTGAGCGTTTTGCTATTGATCTTTCTCAATATATTTTTAGGGCTCTTTCTAAGACCAAGACGGGTCATGTTCTTGTTTCCACGAATAAGCCTATTAGTTATTCCAGTATTAGAGACTATTTTAAGGTTACCTTTAAGGATATAGTTCCTGATATTACTGTATTTAGCACTCATTCCTTGAGGGCAGGTGGCGCTTCAGCCGCTGCTAATGCGGGCGTACCCGACAGGCTTTTTCAGAGGCATGGCCGGTGGAAGTCAGTTTCAGCCAGAATGGCTATGCGGACAATAGTCTCGTTTCTAGATTGTCAGTTTCTAAGAATTTAGGTATTTCATTTTTTTGCACTGCAATTGCTCGTTTTTTTTCCCTTTCTTTGTCTCTATCAGATTATGTCTTTCATCAGATGACTGGCTGACGCAACCTAAATAAACTTTCACATTGAATGTCTCGTGTAGTGTAGTCAGAATATGTAATTTCTGACGTTTGAATGAATGAATTAGTCAGAAATTAATATTCTGTCGGCACGTTTTAGAGGTTCGCGGGTTGTTATGGGATGTCTAGGTATATATAGGTTTTGGCGGGAGATTCAGGTCATTCTAGGTCGGTCAGTCCTCGCCTTCCTTGCTTTGTTTTTATTTAGTATTTTCTCACAGATTTTGTTCATTATTGTAAAATGTATTTACTGTACTACTGCACCCTTTCCTCGGGGTTTTTGTGCTGCTGCATTAGATGAGGAATACGTTTCCACTTATTTTTGGCCACTTATAAAGAGTGGTCTTTAGTGGTTTTCGTATCTGGCGTAGCACATCTTTAATTTTGATATTTCTTCTAAATAGGAGTTGTTCTCCGCATAGCTCAAACGCTGTAATCACATTATGTCTTTCATCGGATGTCTGATGAATAGGAGTTGTTCTCCCGCTCAAACGCTGAATCGATATGACTTTCATCAGATGACTGGCTGACGCAACCTAAATAAACTTTCACATTAAATGTCTTGTGTAGTGTAGTCAGAATTTAGTATTTCTGCTGACTGGGGACACAGAATCACATTCTACTTCTCAAGTGGCACAAGGTCTAGAGGTTCGCACTGCATTCTGCAGGTTATCCCGGTTACTGTAGCATTGCTCCTCCCCCTCCCCTTCTCTCCCTTTTTGAAAAAATTCATTCAAATTCCGGTAAAACTTCAACTTAATAAAACAACATAAGTCAAGTTTGTGTGATATAACAAACCATACATTTTAATTCTTTCTCCCTTTCCTCTCCTTAGCCTTTCCCCTACATATCCCTCCCCTTCTACTTCCATCCTCTCCTCTCCCCACTCCTGCAGTCTTCTACTCCACCCTATCCCATCGAGCTTTCTACTCCACTTACCTCCCCCACCCTAGCGTATTGGGGAGGGGGTGACGTCAACAAACCAGAGATTTGGGGTGACCGTTACGCAGAAGTCCGAGGTCTGCATAAGTCATGCAGTTTGCTTAAGCTCTAGAACTCACCTTCTTTTTAACACACACGCCCAGGCAAGTTCCAGCTTAGGTTTGAAAATTTATATTGCGTTCCAAATCTTGAACAAAATCAACTGAAACCAGTTGAATGGCATACAAAGGAAATTCATTTCACGTCATGAAGAATGTGGAAAATTTAAATCAGGGCTGTCAATAATTTTTTAAATACTAGACGTCCTGTCTTGGAAAGTAGGCGACAGGGTACTGGTACCCTACTGTTCCAGTAGTGTTCACTAACTTCTCCTAGCATCCTTCAATTGGCAATCGACATATTAATTTAATGACATACACTTTATATCCTCACTAACAGTTATGTGAAGAAAACTGATTTTTCCCTTGGAAACATTGATTCCGAAGTAAAACACAAGATATATACATTTCGCCGATAAAAGGTTAAAAATAAAACTTGAGGTAAAAGCTGTTAAAATTGATGCTAAACGTTTTCGATCTGTTCGATCATCATCAGAGTGAAAAAATCTGCATACGCTCATCGTTCTTATAGTTCAGGTAACACCAGTTATGTAATACCTGTTCCCATTGGGAACAAGGTGGGGTCCAGTGATTGCACTTGTTTGTTTAGTTCAGGGTGCATTTGTTTAGTTGCACGCTACCACCCTGAACTGAACAAACAAGTGCAATCACTGGACCTCACCTTGTTCCCAATGGGAACAGGTATTACATAACTGGTGTTACCTGAACTATAAGAACGATGAGCGTATGCAGATTTTTTCACTCTGATGATGATCGAAAAGATCGAAAACGTTTAGCATCAATTTTAACAGCTATTCTCACCGGGGCCCGCGCGAACAAACACCCTAATTTCCCATTTCACGTGCCCAGTTACTTTGGCAACTGCAAGCCATGCCGCTGACTATGTACAGGTATATATATAGCTTCTCAGTACACGTGTATTCTGTCTTTTCGTGAAGTGCTGGCGTACTTTTGCATCGGCTCCTCGTTTACTCTAGCGTCATCGCTGCGCCCTCCGTCTGCCCATTACACAAGTCCTGGTGCTCTTATCCTGGAGTTTTGGCTACTCGTCTGACTCGTTTATACGTTCAACATGTTTATCCTCACTTCGCCGCTGCTTCTCTATTTCAAGCGTGCCAACTGCAAATACACCACCCGCTAACGCTCTAGCAATTCCTACAGAGAAGAGTCCGAGGTATGTTATCTGGGTCTTCGCTCGCATGTTAGTCTTCCGTTCCTCAACCAGGCTTAGTTTGTTATACGGTTTTAGCCTATTCTACTTATTTTGCATTGTGTTGTTTGCGGTGTTTGTGAAGCTACCTTCGCGTCCCGAGTTATGGTGTATTTGTCTCATTCGCGGCCCTTCCCTCGCTTTTTCGTTTCTTCCCTTTACCTGTTTTCTGTATTTTTAGTTGGGTTCTACTTATCCGATCTGGTTTTATTGTCTGCTTGTTTGTTTTTAAGGTTTTGTTCATTACTCGGTTTTTGTCCCTATATTTTGTTTCATGGCCTTTAGTTTTCGTCGCTTTGTCTCACGCCACGTGTTTTCATTCATCCCCCCCTTAGTGTTTTCTTTGGTATTTGTTCTGCATTTTTTATTTTTCGGTATTTTTGCATGGTATTCCAGTATTTAGTTTATTTCTGGCATGGTTTCTCGTATTTTTTATTTCATTGCTTGTTGTTTACCTCTTCGACTACTTTGTCACACCTTTTTGGTTGCGTTGCGATCTCACCTTTTGTTCTACTTTCCTATTGTCCCTTCATTAGCTGTCGGTATTGTTTGTCTTTTCTTGTGTTATTGTAATTACATTATTTAGGGAACAGACAAAATAAAAAGCGTAAAACGGGAAGAGGAGGAAGGAGGAAAAGCTTAAACATGGGAGAAATGTATAAAAAAGAAAAAAAAATGGAAATTAGAGATGGAAAAGAAGAAGTTAAAAAAGGAAAAAGAAAAGAGACGAAGAGGTAAAAAAAAAAAAATGAGGAAAAGATGAAGTCAGAAAAAGAAATGGAGAGAAGAAAAAAAAAGAGAAAAGTGATGAAGAGATAAAAATATACGAGAAAGAAGAAGTAAAAAAAAAAAGAAAAGAGGAAAAGGAAAAAAAGAGAAAAGAGATGAAGAGATAAAAATAAGAGAAAGAAGAAGTAAGAAAAAGAAATGAGAAAAGAAAGTAGAAAAGAAATGAACAGATTAACAAAAAGATAAGAGAAAGAAGACTCAAGTTACAAGATGAGAGAGAAATGAGAAACAAGAAAAAAAAAACAAGAAAAGAGAACTAAAAAAGAGGAAAAATGAAATGGAAAAATATAAAAAGATCCCTTTTTAACGTTGTATCTGGAGGCGAGATTAACCGCCGCGTCGGCTTGTCCCGAAAGGGGTTATCTAAACCTTACACTCTGTCCTAGACGGGGTATTTCGGGGCTCGCCGTGTGGTTGGTTTTTCCCCTTCCAAGTCGTTATATGTTATCTTTGAGACTGCGTTTATATACTATTTTCGTGGTCCTGGTTGACTCCGGGGAGCTCACCTCGGTTTTGATCTCGAGTTTGCGGTATTTTTCGGGCTTTAATATTTTGGTAGCTGATATTGCGTTTGGTAGGGGGAAAACCCCGCATGGCGAGCCCCAGCACTCAGTTAGAAATGTTCATTTGCTTGCTTTTTGTTGCTGTTCCCTTTAGTTTCGTTTTGGTGACATATTTTGCTATGTTTTACTGGTGTCTTGCCGTAATTATATTATTGTAAATGCTTACACGCTTTCTGAGTTTTGGGAGGAAGACTCTTGTTTTCTTTCAAGTTTAAGAAAATGTACCGAGAAATCACCAACTTAACAAAGAAGGCAAAGAGAAAGAGAGCCTCGGAACGAGGTTGGCTGTTCTTAGCTTGGGGCTTACGTGAGCGGGTACCGTAGGAGTCGCCTCGTTCCCATAACTTAACTATAACCGGGGTGATTGAGAGTAAGCGCTCCGGTGGGAATTGTTTACTATTCTCACCGGGGCCCGCGCGAACAAACACCCTAATTTCCCATTTCACGTGCCCAGTTACTTTGGCAACTGCAAGCCATGCCGCTGACTATGTACAGGTATATATATAGCTTCTCAGTACACGTGTATTCTGTCTTTTCGTGAAGTGCTGGAGGACTGAAGCATTGGCGACCCACCCACCTCCCCGCAGCGATGACCTCTGTACTTGCCGTATTGGAGCTCTCGCTCTCTCTCACCTCCGGAGTCGCCTCGTTCCCATAACTTAACTATAACCGGGGTGATTGAGAGTAAGCGCTCCGGTGGGAATTGTTTACTATTACCTCAAGTTTTATATTTAAAACACAAGATGTTCTTGCCTTATCATTTTGCATTTAAATAACCCTGCAATAGAAGGTTATAGGACTGGAATAACTCTGATATATGCATGAAAATGGAGCAGTTTTCACTTGAGTGTCGAAAGTAAATTGCATTTGTTTTGGTTTTGCATTACTACGCTTACCGATGGGCTAAAAAATCTTGCACCACTTTCTCAAGCTGCGTTCACATTTAACCGATAACATGTTTCATTGCTTGTCATTACATTGTTCACATTAGGTGTCAGTTTCAAACACGTTTCATGCCTGGTGTGTAATTTATGCGGTTTCACGGTTCTTGCATAAATCTTTACACTTTAACCGTAAAAATATAGCTCGAAATTAAAATAAAGCTCCCGTTAAATCTGTCTTTCTGTTCACAAGAAGACAGTATTGTCAGAATTTGCGCTATCATTTAGTAAAATAATATTTTTATTTTGTGAAGTTTTTTTTGCATTGCAATGCTGTAATGCTGCGCGCTTGTATCCACCGTCGTAAACTTTCGTGGCGATATTCTGCCTATTATGCTGCTTTATTATCCATCACAGATAATTCATATTGTACAGCTTCATGATTAGCCCATATTTTATATAAACATTTGATCACATACAAGGCCCAAAATTGAAGCTTTTGGGCACTCGCCTTCTCACCACATGTCCGCCATTTTTAACTTGTTCAGTCTGATCATGGAGGTAGTTTCAATCATGTTCAGACCAATCATGTTTCAATCATGATTCGCGCAATAAACTGCCTGGTGTGAACACTTTTCACAACAAAACATGTTTCATTCGTGATCAGACTAATCATGTTTCGGCCTAATGTGAACGCAGCTTCAGCCGATTAGAATTTAAACCAAATTCAATCATGACTGGTTCGCGCTCGTTTTCCCGCGCTTCGTGTCAGCAACGTGTATTTGCTTCGGGTTTTGATTGGTTCACTGTATTGTCTGTGTCCTTTGTGATTGGCCAGAGTAATTACTTTCAGTTGGTTTTGGTTTTACGGCACTCAATTGAAAACTGCTGTAGTTACCTATTCAGACACCATTTGTAATCATCATATAAGATATATATTGTAATACCAG
>NC_135769.1:10554374-10577448 GCF_052425735.1 Oculina patagonica | reverse complement strand
CTTGACAACGACATTTCTATAATGATAGCTATAATTAAGCGGCATACAAGTAGCTCAAAGTGGTACTTTTGGAAGTAACATTTGAATCCGATAAACTATTTTCTTTTGTATTAAGAACTAATTCGTGACCAGAGTTTATTGTGAATACATAATGTACACCCACAAAAAAATATGCTTTATTTAAACGCTCGACTGATCACGCTCACAAAACCGTTATTAACATAAAAAAAGGTAGGTCCGCGGTGCGTGCATGCAAAGGCTTTGTGAAAAGCCACACGTTATAAAATCGAATGATGCACAAATAAGAGAAATTAAAAATAATCGAACTCCAAGTAATACCAATTTAAATAACTGGCGTAATGCACACGATAAGCAATATGCTGTTAGGAAAAAAAAATAAACTAATATTAGAAGGTCCACATTTTGCATGGTAATTTGTATCGTCAAATCGATTGGCTGTAATCCCTGCAACCTGCTATAGAGTACAATCATCCGCTCAGATTTCTTTTCTTCAACCAGCCGTGAATCAATGCCTTCAATTGCCATTAACATATAACGGCACCTGTTCAAAGCTATAACAAACTTGGAATAATTTCTTGTTATGCAACGAAACAGGGTGAAACAACAAAATTCATATGCGGACCTGAGAAAATCAGTTACCTTTCATGTAAAAAAAAATTCAAACCGGAGAGATAAATAGAATTGCCTTATCATAACATACTAGCCATATGAATGAACTAAGTTAAATAAACTTAATTAACTTGCAACATTGTACTCTACATGGCCATCTGATAAGCGAAGGACGTTAACTTTTATATCCATAAGTGCAACTATTTTGTGTGACAAGAAAAAAGTACGATACTTTAAATTCTGCTTTGATTGAATCCGAGCACAATAAGGTTAACCTAGATAAGGCTGAATTCGCTTGCTTGCCTGCTTGCGTGCTTGCTAAGTTGGCTTTCGTGCTCAGAATGTAGCTTCAAAAAAATGCACAAAAAAATTATGGTTTCGACTATTTATGAAAAATATCGTTACACGCAGTGGCAAAGTTTTGAACAAGTTATCAGCCATGTCCAAATTTGCCGAAATTCTTAGTTACGATTTTGAAACATGTTGTAATTTTTCAAACCGACGCTGAAATTATTTTTTGATGTTTCTTTGCAAAATCAGTTAACCAGAAACACTCTATAAGGTGTAAAAGATGACTAAATTTCAAACCCTTCTTATTTATTTATTAGGGGTTCAGTGTACTGCCTTTTATCAATGCAATTCTCTTCTGTTTAATGTAAGCTTACTGCCATTTTAATGGAATAAAAGAAGGTCAATTGAAAGTCCACGCGGTACATAAAAAATACTACCTAGTGACAGACTCAGTTTTTCCAACACCTCCTCCTCCCAAAACATGCAATTTTGAAATATTGGGACTAAGTCAAATGGATGCAGATCATTATTAAATTTTATTTCAATAGGAAGTAAGCTTTTGTTACTGCATGTGCTTGGGAATTATTCAGCTTACAATATTGTGTTTTTACTTTTGACCACACTTATAGCAGAAGAGGGTAGGCCTCCGGCTAAATATTCCAGCTGAAGCTTTCCCTCACAATGCTGCTGTTTGGTTTCGTTTTGGTAATTTGCCCTGGTCTATTTTTCTGCAATCGGTGTGTAACCTCAGATCAAGTTATTCACAGTAAGTATTTATTTTAACGTAATATAATATCCGAGGAAGTTTAGCTCAGGTTGGGTATTTGTTTGCGGGTACCCGAATTTCCTCATCGAAACAGTCTTTGTCTTCCATAACATATCCCCTGTCCATTTGGTGAATGCTCCTGGAATGTGAAATTATACGAATTTTCGAATTTCTTTTAGGAAAAATTAAAAAACTATTGAATTATGTCAAAAAGACAATGTTTGACTAAACCTACATGTAATTATTAGGTTGCAATGGCGATGTCCAAACTCATGGACAATCACACAGTTGACGTACGGGAAAGGCCAGAAAAGTGACAAAAGTCGCATTCACTTTTTCGCTAGATTGTTCATTTAACTTTTAAAAAACAGACTTAAAATCTTTTTAAACTGAGTAAAACGATCGCGAGTTCCCAACTATCTCGAAACTCGATTCATAATTCTACAAACGAAACCATGTTCAAACTAGTGACAGTCTGGTTTCTCCCATTTTCCTCTTCATAATATCAGTTCCTTTACCATGTGGTTGATTATTCCCACTTTAACCCTATTCAGACCGGGCTTTTTTTGGTCTTTTCAGACCGGGGGGGGCGGATTCCGCCCCCCCCTCCGTAACTTCCAGAATATTTAAGCAATCACAATGAAACTTACAGGATATATAGTATGTCCCAAAATCTATCTTTTGCTATATGTCACGTGGTATGATGACGTCACATCACGTGACAATGACATCATAATGTCAAAACAGCCGCCATCTTGGATCCGCCATCTTGGATTTCGAATTTTTTCAAAACGTCAGAAAACCGCCCAAAATTACTGGAAAATACTCAAAACTAATAAAAATGTGCTTAAAACCCGTAAACAGATGAAAATAATTGCTTTAAAGTTATTTTTCATTAATAGAAACAGGAAAATTACAAATTTGGGAAAACATGCCTGTCAAAATGCCGTTGCCATGGTGACGTCAAGTTCCTGACACAACAACCTACCCTACCAAATTATTCCCAGATAAATTTTAGATAAAGTCTCAAAGTTTGGCAGCGTTTGGTTGAATATTAAAAAAGTTATAAGCGTTCAAAGTCGGCGCGGGCACTTTCCGCCCCCCCCCCCCGGTCTGGATAGGGTTAAGACAATAAGCGATATCAGAGTTCTGATAAGACATGCGCGCGTCGGGATAAATTTAAATAGAGGATATTACACGGCGGTGAGAATATATAAATTTTATGTTCGAGTGGCAGAAACAATATTGTTTATGAGATCTTAGATATCTTTTATGCCACTGACTTTGACTTGAATCCGATGCGGCAATGTCTTGAAGGCTGATAGTTTTCAAATGCTTTTTTCTTCTTTTTTTACAGCACCTTGCACTTTGTGAAATCCCCTGCGGATAATTCACTCCAAAAACCATAATATCGACAAGGTTTCCATTATCGTGTTCTCGTTCTTACGTTTTTCGAAAAACTCATTATTTTTTGTCGCTCAGTTTAACAAATTAAACCTGCTTGTCGATGCTTACTTACAACAAACGACACAAGAAACCAAGTTCATTCAACAAAGTAAAAAGGTCAGAAAAGGCGCGAATCGTGACGTCAATGAGCGATATGCCACTCGGACGTGTGACACATGGAAAATACGCCACTCTGGTCCCGGATCGGTAGTGGCGTATGGAATCTACGAGTGGTTTAGTCCCCAGTACGACACTCTCCACCATAAAATATAATCCACTATTCATGGCGTGGACAAAAGCAAGGCAAAATAGCGGAATAATTATTCATTATCTTTCCTTTGTCAGGAGCCCATCAACTTTGTTTAGTTTCATGAATATTCGTTTTTATCCCGACGCACGCATGTGTTTTCGGAACTTCCATATTCCTTATACTAATAACAGGTCATTTAATTTACTTTTTAGTTCCCAAAGCGCCCCCAGTTGCCATCCACATAGCGGAATTCCCGGATGATGATGTCATACCTGTTGGCTACAACCTCACAATTGCTTGTACTGGGAATAGTTCAAGGGAAGGTGACTCACAGCAATTCTCTGAACAGCCGTTTCAGATACATTTGTTTTTTAGACGTCGACAGGTTAAAACATGCGGGGGTAGCTATTCTGACAGGGAGGATACCAAAACATGCAAACTTCACATCAAGGAAGCCTCAAGAAACGATTCTGGCGAGTATGGTTGTATGGTCTCAAATTTTATGAAATGTAGCATAGCGGTACTGACTTTAAATTTAGAAGGTGAGCATCTTTATTTATGAATGACAGCTATTTAAAACTTAAAACATCGGTTAAAAAAGCGCCTTATAGAATTGTTATTATAATTGAGCGTTTTTTTAACACTCCGTTTTGGGGTAGAAAAGAACCGTTTTTGGTAAGAAAGCGTGACATCTGCCATCTTGAATCCGCCGTCTTAGATTTCACTATTACCTTAGAGAGTCAGAAAATAACGGAAATTGATACAAAATTACCCCAGAATGCCAAAAGCATGTAAAATTAAGCAAATCGTACATAGTTAACAAAAAATGCAAAAATAAAAAAGAATCATGTCAAAATGACAATTTTTGGCCAAACATGCCTGTCGTTATGAAGTTGCCATGGCAACGTCAAAAATCTTTAATGCATTATTGACATTACAAAATTTATGCGAGGAATAAATGAGCGGATTTTATAATTTTCAGCATCATAGAGTGATTCCCCTTTTCAAAATTACGAAAAAACCTTTATCACTAATTGCTGGCATATCTTCTTGTAGAACCTTCGAAACCAAGATTTGTAATCCATCCAATCGCTCAAGACAATTTTTTAACAGGAAAGAAAGCGAATTTCAGCTGCGAAGCATTAGGAATTCCCAGACCAGTTATAACTTGGTTTAAAGACGGTCGAAGGATACCTAAAGACAGAATCAAAGTCGAGAACAAGACATTTTCACTGTTGACAATTGAGTCTGTCGAACTGAAAGATCAGGGAGAGTATTGGTGCGAGGCTAACAGTGATGAAGGATGGAATCGATCAGCTGTGGCCAACTTAACAGGTGAACAATGTATGGTTAATTTTTAGTTAAAAAGCCCTTTTACATGTACGTATTATTCGAGATTTCTGTTCTATCCGAACCATTTTAATAGCTTATAAAGCCACCAATTTTTTTTTCTCCTTAAAGGCTGGCTCTCATATGATCGCCCCCGATCGTCTCTGTCTCCTCTGTCGCTTCAAAAAGTTTGCTTGCTCCAATCGCCTCAGACTTTGCAAACGACAGAAGCGACAGAGACGATCGGGGCTATCATATGAGAACCAGCCGTAAAGCAATAAGGCATATGTACACTGTCCCAACATCAATCGAGCGTGGCGACTTGCACATTTATCCATAATTCTAAACGAACGAATAACCTAAAAACGCTTATAGACATGCACATAAAAGTTTTAAAAACTATAAAATTAATTTAGCATACGCAATGTTGTTAGTACAGGGGCAAATTTCGAGGTGGGGGGATGCGTGTGGAAAGAGATTTTCATGTGCCAGTTGTTTCGTGCCCCGCCAATGCTAAAGATATCATTCAAATGTGTGTATTTTAAGATACGGGTATTTGAAAGGAGTAAACGTCACGCTAACAATTCAGCGCGGCGAGAGGAGTTCCCTGTCAGTCGTAATGTATAATAAATTAAACTGTCAGTCGTAGTATCAAGAATTCAACTATTATTATTCTTGACAACTGTTATCTGGAAACCGGTATTTTCAATTTATCCTGTGGACGTCGTCGTGGAAGAAGGGAGTGATGCCATTTTTGTGTGGACTTTAAAGTCTACACATTGTTGTCATGCAGTTTTTTCCGATTGGGGGGTCACTTTCCGTGATAACTCGGGTTAGTGCTTTCGGAAGTTTTCGACAGTGATCGGAGAATCCGAAGTTTCGGTGAGATGGGCAGCCAAGGCAGTAAACCCAGAAATTCGATCAGTATCGAGTAAGTCGCACTTTATTCTTGAATCTAGAAGCCTTTTTTGACACAGCTTTCGAAGAACGTGTGGTGGCTGGAAAATATACATCAAGGAACAACTTCAAAGGCAGCGGTGGCGTAGATGAAAAGTGAAATAACAATCACGACGGCTGAAATCTTCATATCTAATGAGCTGAACAACTGCGGTCGTAGGTCACGTTTCTTGTTTTTCACACTTTTGACTCACTTTCCACAGTTTTTGTTTCTCTGTGCGGCTTGAGCATTTTTGATTCGCATATAAAAACGAATCAAATGTCTGGTTATTTATTTATTTCAGCTTTGCCAAACACAATGAATGCACAACGAGTTGTATCAAAACAAGTTCGCTGATCATGTTGTTTTACTTGTCTTGGACTCCGGGATATAATTCACCAGCTCCATTTCTCTCAAGTAGTATATTTAGCAAAAGTACCGATGTCGAATTTAGAACTGAACTAAAACATTGTCATGAAAAGAATAAAAATAACATCAAACCGTAGAATATGCATATATCCAAACCGTGCGACAAAATAATTTAATTGTCGGTTCAAATAACGTCCTTCGCCGCCTCTCAAAACACCGACTTCAAGTGAATATTTCGTAAACAGAAAAATATATTTCTCCGCCTTTCTACGCAAGCTACTAAGAAATTATTTGTGAAAGCTTATAAAAAAGTTCTTATTCCAAAAAGGTTAAAAAAGAACTCATTGAAAGAAAATAAGTTTTTCGATGAGTTGTTTACACAAGCTTTACACAAAAAGTAAGGGTTGTGTAAACAAGGGATGCGAGACAGTTCACGTGCTCCACGCAACATTTCTTTTTTTAATGAAAATAGTATCCTATCTTGCTAGCGGTAAGGAAAGGCTTTTGGTCTAATAACTGCTGTTCTTGTAGGATTCTAGGTTTTTATTTGCATGAAAAAAGGCATTTGTCGTGAACGACGTGACAAAGGGTCACACCACGCTCCTTCACATTGCGTGACATCCCAAGCGGCAATGGTAACGTTTGTTTCTTGAAGCGTAGTACATAAGACAAGTAATAGTACACTTTGTTCTTCCAACAGTCTTGTAAATAATAAATTGATTGACAAGTTCTTTGTTTTTTTGCCTTGTATCTCGAATTATTCGATTCGAAACTTGAAGTTGTTGACTGCTACAGTAACTCATTGATTAATTCATAATGTCAACTTTTATTCAAATGAAAGTCCACACATGTTCGCATAGCGGACTCACTTTTACTGTTATTAAATGTGCAGCAACTGGTTTTCCACGCCCTAAGATTTCTTGGTTAAAGAATAACTCACTTCTCCCAAGTCCCACCCTGATTCAGAACGGAAGTTCCTCATATTTGGTTGTCCATTCGGTTACAAAAGGACAAAACTATGGGATGTACAAGTGCGTTGCAATAAATCTAGCAGGAAGGTCATCGTCAAGGGCAGGAAGGCTGACAGTTAGGTCAAACGCAGTAGAAAAACCTACCGTAGACACGCCCCAAAATGGTGGTAAGAATTGTTTTAGATACCGCATTTTTTTTGCAACAGAATAATTTATAGGGAAACACCTTAGCGTCCAGTCTAAATATAGTAGTATCCCCCTTGCCATTTCATTTCTGTATCAAGTGAGCGTATGACTGTAACATTGTTATTTGTTTCTGCAGTTGTAATTCACTGTATTAATTTACCTACTAGAAGATGGTTTTCCATGTTCTATAAGAAAATAATGCACGCTTGAGGTCTAGAAAAGCTTCTAGTGGAAGCTTTTCTAGCATTCAGCTGCTTTTCTAGACCTCAAAAGTGCATTATTTTCTTATAGGACATAGGAAAACCATCTTCTAGTGGGTTAAGAATACTGCATTAAAAAGAGCACAGAACTTACAAGACTTCCGGCCGCTTATGTCATTTACAAACGCACGCAACATCGGTAAAGTGAAAGTTTAGTTTATTCTTTTCTTTGGCAGCTTCTTTATAAATAAACCGAGATACCATTTCATTAATATTTCCTATTTATAGTCCTTTCTCCGACTCACAGAGCCGCATTCAAGTCATGTTGGTTAAGCCTACTTCAATTTCATTCAAATGAAAAGTTTTGATGCGTTCGTTTCACAGCAAGTTTTTCAAATTCGCCTCTAATTTCAATTTAAAAAGAACAAGTGGAGTACAGTGTTCTGTCTTTAGATTGTGGCTAAAAAAAGATTTCTTACCTCAAAGCGTTTCTAGAGTCCGGCTTGTTTTGCTAAATAATATCCAATCAATTTCGGGCAGTTCACAGCAAAATAGTGGCGTACACAACTCCAAAGAAAAACAACAAATTTCAACGATTCTTTCTTCATCTGTCGCTTCCTTTGGCACTGCCTTACTTCCATTTAAGCAAGTGAAACGTTTCTGATAAAAACTTTCTGCTTTAAAGCATCATTTAAACAATCAAACAAGAGAATAGAGGCGAAGTTGTTCAGCGAAATTCGACAAACAATTCGCACATCCGAGTTTAGCTTCTATAGTTTTTAGCTATGTTCTATAAAAAATAATGCCCGCTAGAATTCCATCGCGCGTATACAGCGGCTATATTCTAAACAGTAATAATGTCCTTTTCCTTTTTTATTTGTTTCCCGAGGTTTTTTTCGTATGTATAATTTCTCTAAGGAGAAGCATTATATTGTTTTTAATTTCTTAGTAACCGACAACAGAAAAGGTTCATCTCGCTCTCCGACAATCGTTTGGGCCTCGGTGGGTTCAGTGGTCTTTGCTATCATACTGGCGGCACTTGTATATATGCTGCGGAGGTTCTGGTGTAGGAAAAATATTAACAAGCCTGATGCTAAGGTAAGCCAAGTAGTCTGCAAGTCTTAACACTCGGACGTACAAGGAATCTCTGCTTGAGAGATTTTGCTTTGCCTTAAAAGAACGAAAACCTTAATTAGGGTGCCACCAGTCCCCCTCCAACCTACCTGTACCACGGTGGGGATTATAAATTTGTCTGTTCGTTCGAAGGTTAAATTCAATGGTATGTTCAGGTTCTTCTAAATGATTATTTTCCTTAATATGTGCAATAGCATAGTACGGCCTGAACTTTGCTTTTTTGCTGGGTAGTGAAGATTACTAATAGAGACAGCTATAGAGTTGGTGATAATCTAACACTCTTACGGCTTTGCCATTTATTTTCTTATCATTAACATTAAGTCAGAACTGAATTATGTATAGAAAAGCTTCAGTTGCCAGAAACGTTATGCTGGGGAATTAGCCACAAAAATGGAACATGGAGGACTTGACTTAGTCTCACTGGTGGATTAAGGGAGAAAGAGGCTTGATTTTATACACGGCATTGTCACTCAGTAACATGCAAAATGCTTCACATGCAACTAGATTTAATAGAACACGGAAGAAAACTATACGTGTCACGTGTCAAAGGAAAAATAAAGCAAGTTTGAAATTCATATAAGGCTAGCTTTTGAGAAGTTTTGGTGCACAGTTAAACAAAGTATTTACATATATTCGCTGAAATTATTTCACAGATAGCTGAGGGCCAAGATGATTTTCTGCTGCTGGAGATAACGCGGGATACATTAGCCGACCTTAGAGACGACCACACTGGTTTAGGATTTCAAGAAGCTGACCAATCTACCAGAGATGAAAACGAAGTTACTGACGATGAAACGTATTTGAGAGAACTGGGAATTGACAGGGACTGGCAAATTCCTCGAGAAAAACTGGAGATAACAGGAGAGAAACTTGGTAGAGGAGAGTTTGCCATGGTAAACAAGGGTTTCTATATGAGACGAGACGGCAGAAAATTACCAGTTGCTGTCAAAACCCTGAAAGGTTTGTGTGCCAGGAATTTATGCTGAGCGTGTCATTAAAATGTAAAATAGGAGGTCTGCACCGGGCCAAAGTGTCCCGTTCTCCTATAGCATATCTGTAGCACAGGGGACCCAAACGCTGTCTTAGTTATTCATAATCTAAAAATAAAAATGTTCTTATTTACCTGCGTTCCTGTGTCTTTTTTCACCGGTTTGTATCCGGACAAAGTGTCCCAGCTTGATGAAGCTTTCCAACCATACATATACTTTGCTACTTGGTTGTTTGAGTTAAATTTTGAAATAAATGACTATTCAAAGTGGCTATGAGCCACTAAACTCGGAAAATTTATTATGAAACAAGAATCGAAAACAACAAACTGACAAATAGAGATTTGCTAAAACAAATGATGTTTAACTTTCCACAATTCAGTTCACTTCACTTAGTTTCGTTGTCATCTAGCTGCTCATCGAGAGCAGGCCGAAAGGGCAAGTGATAGAGTTCCCATCGGTTGCAAATTTTTTTCTTTCTTTTTATTTTTCCTTTTTGTTTTTTGAAGGTTAGGCAAAATAATGATATCATTAGAAAAAAATAAGTTTTGGTCTATTTCAAGAAAACTGACATTAATACAATATTTCGGCTGGTAGTTAAGCATGCATGTACTGTATTTATACGGCTATTAGCCGAAACCATAGACTTTTAGTTTTTGGAACCAGTTATACTGACAAAAAATAAATCCAAATCACTCAGCTATAAGCCAAGACCCAATTTTTCCTTCAAGCTATAAAACAGTCCACGTGCAGCGAATCAACATATCATTAAATCATAACTATGTAATTGAAAAACAACAAATCACTGACAAAGAATGAATTTATTAATAGAACCGTACACAAGCGTGACAAAACATTCACCTGAGTTCAGAATCCCATCTCAAACAATCACACATTTTTCTGAAGAATTAAGCAGTTATCGATCATCATGCCAACGAAACCTTCAAGTTGAAAGTTGTTGCCGATGTAGAGACAGTTCAGAACAACTGCAAAATCACCAGAGAATACGGGATGATTCCTGATGATTCAGCGAATCTTCAGTTCGTCGCAATTCGCCAGCGAAAAGATCAAGCAGATCAAGCGGGTGAACTTTAAATGTCACCAAAACTAAACATGTGCTGTTACCAGTATTTGTCGAGTATCCTCAATCCAATCAAACTCTTCTGAAGTGGTTTCTTTTAGCGGAGAAGTCGTGGCATTTTAAGTTTTCGCTTTTGAACAAAAGTATTACACGCAGCCGATTTCTGTCAGATCGTGTTACAATGTTTACCAAGTGCGTGTGAACGACCGCTTCTGATTGGCCAGTTTCTGGTGTCCCGACAACAAGTCAAATAGATCGATTCCTTCTTGACCCTATTTGTCTTGAAAAGTCACGTTAGCAGTGATTCTGCAAATTAACTAAACTCAGTAAAGAAAGGAACAGATGGAAAGAAACAGAAACAGTCTCAGGCAGAAATAATTATTGTAGAAGAGATTGCGAGGAAATTGTTTACAGGATTTCGAATGCCCTCGTCAGTTCAAAAGACGATCACATACGCCGACAAAACAATGGAGGACGAGTTCCAGCCTAAATAGCGAAGAAAAGACGAATAAAAACTTCATTCCTAACGTTGCTTCATTAAACCAAATGGATTTTAAAATAAAAGGTAATGACCAAGAATAAATACAAACGCTTGCAATTGTTAATTTTCGTTATTAAATCGAACCCTAATTTTGTTGAGTTTTAACCAGTTCTCAGTAAGATTTGGTGAAAATATATCGTCTTTGTGTACTTCATATATGCGCATGCGTTCAGCACAAAATTCCGTGTGCTTGGGTCTACGCCTGGAAGAATGCATACCACAAGGAGAACATTTGGTTTTCAGAAACAAATATATAACCTTTGTGTACTTCATATAAAGTAACACAGATAAAGGTCGCGTTTTAGCCAACCCCTACCCGCTTCACAAGATTAATTGATTAATTCGATTTGATATTAATTAATTAATTCAATTAAAATGTTTACAGGAATCGATGGCAGGAGGGAAGGAGTGAAATCGGCCCGCTCACCAAAACTCGGAATTTTCCGAGTTAAAAAGGGGGAAAACCGTATTCGTATAGGAGCAGGAAGACCTTGTATTTACCATATAATTACTTATATTTCCTTTGCGAGTACTGGCAAAGTACACGTTTTCAGTGTTAATGTATTATTCTGCCATAGAAATTGAACTCTATTCATTTTATAGAAAGAATTTGATCGCTACTTTGGAATAAGAGAAAAAAATGATAGGTCACCGAACTTGTTTACGAGAAAACAATGATTTCTAGTTCTCGCGAGCCAAGCAACATGGAAAAAAGCCGCCATTTTGTTTACGTGCGCGCGTTAATTACGCGTAAAATTTGCATTCTATTTTTAGACCTTGCGTGCTTCGCTACTAATTTTTATGTTATCTCTGTCACTAAGTTTTAAACAATGTCAATTCAGATGTTGAACGAAAGTACAGTATGAAAGGCCTTCTTCCTTCTTCCCCGCCCCTATGTGGATGTCACCGACCTTTCAGCTTTTTGCTTTTGGTACTTTTCGTGATGTTTTCGTTCTTTTATAGTTATTGAATGTTCTATTTTTTGTTTCAAAATTTGCAATGTTAAATCGCAAAACGAGCGACAGCTTGCAAAACAAAGCAAATTCGCGACCATGGCCAGTCAAGCTTAGTAAAAGAATGTGACAGTTGCCTGCAAAACAAAACCACTTCAGCCAGTGAAGCTTGACTTTTCGTTGTTTTTGATGACTCAGTTTGTAGCTTGCCATACTGCGTGGCGGCGTTTGTACATATGGCCGCGATTCTAACTATATTATAGTATATAGTTTTATAGGTAAGCTTTTACTAATTTGTTGCAGATAACAATAACCAGACGGATCGACTGGCGCTGATCAGTGAAATAGAGACCCTTGCCAAGGTTGGTCGCCATCCCAATATCGTGAGTTTGGTTGGAGCGTGCACGTTTGAAGGTATTACAAAGAATATATTTCGGGTTATATATTCCAGAAAGGGACAATAAAAGTAGTCCTCTTGGACACATGAATAATTTATAATTTGTAGTTCTGACCAGCTAGTATAATAAAAACAAAAACAAAGCTAGCTAAATGTTATGTCTGGTTGAGTGATTTTGTTTTCGTGTTGTTGTTGTTGATTTTTTCAAAGTATTTTTTCTGTTTTAGTATTATTTTTTGTTGAGTATTTACAATCAGTTTTAGCGATTTTTGGGCATTTTTAATTGAAATTCAACTGCAAGATTTTGGAAGTCAAAATTAATGCAGCGGTATGACGTCGCATTTGACGACCACCTGCATGTGTACATCAAATCACATATCATAAAGGTCTCATTACCAAAGAGTAAATATTAATGGGATTGCATGGGGCAGAGAGGAGACACCTCTACAGACACCTCTAAGAGAAACTAGGGTCTATAAACAGTCAATTACCTTAATACAGGAGGGAGGTGGTGGATAAGAATTGCGATTGAGTGCCCTTGGAAATCTACGTATTATAGAGGTTAGAGATTACACGAGTTCTGTAAATGTTTCCAAAAGACCTAATTAATTTCGCTGTAATATAGAGGTGTCGATATCAAGAGGTTCGAGTTAGTCTCCACCTCTATAATACGGACACCTCCCCAATTAGGCACTCAGCGATTACCCCAAAGTGTCCCTAAGCTTGTTAAAGAGGTTTGATTATATCTCGTTTTGGATTTGAGTTACACAGTTGTCTAGAGGAGGTGTAAGTCGGCGATACCAAAAATCATTTCTTGTAATGTCTTGATGAATCTTTCACATCCCTCCTTATTTTTCCAAAACCTACGCTTATACCATTAGAGCCTCTGTGCGTTGTTGTTGAGTTTATACCTGGTGGAAGTCTCGATAAGTTACTGCGCAAGAGCCAGGTCCATAGATGCATGGGAGAAGAGCATCCACCATATGCTAACATATGGTCCAGACTGACGGAAAGGGAACTGTTACAAATTGCCTCAGATATCGCCAATGGAATGAAACACTTGGAAAGCAAACTGGCAAGTGATACTCAAATTTACTGATTTAGAGGTTCTTCTCTAGATTTCAAGGCCGTGTACCGTGTACTAACCTTTAATAATTATGTTAAAATAATTCCAAAAACGCGGGTTTTTTAAGCGTTAGTCGATTTTCTTGGCTCTACGGTCCTAAACTTCTCTAAACTTTGCTAGAATGCACTTTCTGACACTGCATTAAGCTTTTGATGACATTTCCATGTAAAAATGTACAACGTTTTACTTTGGCGCATGCGCATAAGCCAAAATTTGGACTTTTTTTTGTTTTGTTCAGTGTTTGCTGAACCGTTCCGATTTTTTTCCTTGCTCCTTTCCTTTTCGTTTTTCTCTGCTTTCAGTTCTTCTCTCTATATTTTACTCTGTGCACGCCTTCTACTGGCCTAAAAAGTTTTGATCTTAATCAATGGAAAACTGTTACGAGAGAATTTCCGTATTCCAGTAATTTCTGTGTTTATCCTTATTTTACTTTAAAAAAAAAAAAAAACACATAAAAGCCAACAGCATCTAATTAGCCAAAAATAACCTGTTGATCTATTATTTTGGTCGTTTAATATAAAAAGGCGAAAAGTTTCAAATAATAGATTGTTCTTTTTACTTCCGACGCTTTTGTGTTATAAAGTTTTAGTAATAACTGTTGTTTTGGTTTATTACCGTAGCTAGTTACTTAAGAGTACCGCGCTTGTCGCATTTCTTAAAAGTGTTACATTTTCTTAGTATTTAATTTAGTTTTCTGATTACTTTACTAAATGAATCTCGTGCCGATCTCGCCTTTGCTATTCACTTGAATAGGAGTAATTAACAACCTGTTGGTCGCTGACTCATCTTGTTTTAACTGTGAATACATTTGCTGACACATCTAGTTTCTTTAATTAATGTTTGGTTACTTAATTTACCAGAGGTGCGAGCGGTCGGCAAGAAACCGCTCGTTAACACTTCTTAGCTATTCACTAGTTTTAATTTCGTTCGGTAGTTTTAATTTAGTGTTATTTTAGTTATAACTTTTACCGCCAAGCAACGAACACTTTTGACAATAAACTCGGAAAGTTAAGTTAGAATTTTTATTAGGTTGCGCTATCCTGAAAGGACTTTATATTCTGTTGTAATTACTTTTCACATCTTGCTGTTAGCGCACTTATTATACTCTGTTGACAATAGACGCTTGTACAAATCGTATATAAACAACCGAACTTGTTATGCTTTTTCGATTACGTTTCGCTTATGAATAAACTGCTGTTGGAACCAAGCTGAGTTGTTGCTGTTGCTGTCCGTTCAGCTCGTGGTTAGATCCCGGTACCCAAGAGTGTAACGGCTCTTCCTTGCAAAGCGAGTGCCCCATTTGAGTCTAATCTTCCCCACAATCATCGTCGCAGTTGTCTCATTATCTCAAGTTCAGAGTTCGCCCGTTTCCCCGTACGCACAAAAGGAAAACCTACGGTTACAGTAGTGTGAGAAGAGATTGGTAGCCCGACTGGACATTTCACCAGCGAAAAAGCAGCACAAGACAGAGACCATGATCAAGTACGGGTATATTGGCCTGTTTTAGAACCAATTTTACACCAAAAACCGATCACGTTTTTTTCGATTAGCTCTGTCGGAATGTAGTCAATGTTCAAGATGGACACTCCCGTGGAAAGATCTGTTGTAAACAGTTTCATATAATTTATGTAAATTTATTAATGTAGTCAAATTAGGCGATCACGTGGTTTATATATTGCACCATCTTGTAATATCGATTCGACAACGAATAAACATGTCTTGTTGTGTTCACTAAATGGCGCCCAACGTGGGGCAACTTTTCAATTGCAATGCCTCCAAAAAAGACTAAATCGAAGAAAACACCCGACAAACCAAGTACATCGAGTATGCAAGCGACTACATCGAATTTGGAACGACTGCGAGTTATCCGTGAAGGACACCGACGACAAGTATCGAAACTGGATGAAGAATTAATCAAAATATTGCAAGGCGAAGACAAGGATTACGAACGGCTCAGTGTTATGAGACAACTCTTGGATGGAAAACAAGAGTCGCTAATCGAAATGGACCAAGAAATATTATCTGTATGCGAGGTTACAACGATTGATAAAGAAATCGAAGAGTCAGAAGAAATTACTGCCTCAATTATTCGTCTGAAGTGCAAAATCGAGAATGCGAGCAAGGTAAACATGCCAAGTCAGCAACACGTGGGATCACCTCAAACGACTGCACAGCCAGTGAATCAAAATGCAGTCCGTACGAGATTACCGAAGTTGTATCTTCCGAAGTTTAAAGGAGATGTAACCAAGTGGAATACCTTCTGGGATTCGTTTCAATCGGCGGTACATCGTAACGAGGGGATTTCCAACATCGACAAGTTCAACTACCTCAATTCTGTCCTTGAAGGGGCCGCCGCTCGAGCTATCCAGGGTCTTACCTTAACCGAAGCAAACTACGACGCAGCAATCAAATTATTACAAGAACGTTTCGGTCGTCCCCAACAAATTATCAGCGCACATATGGATCAGCTTCTCAAGGTTTCGCCGTGTTTTAATGATCGCCCAGCCAGCCTTCGATACGTCTACGATCAAATTTGTGTTCATTCCCGCGGTTTGGCGTCTCTCGGCGTAACTTCGGATCAATACGGAAGCCTCTTAATTCCTGTCATTATGTCTAAGTTGCCACCTGAGATCCGATTGCAGATAGCCAGGAACTCTAAGGATTCTGTGTGGAAAATTGAGGAGTTGCTAAACGTGATAAAGGTTGAAGTCGAAGCGCGGGAAGCAAGCGAGATGACCATGGCGAAAACAAGCGAAGGCGGGAAATCTCAATCGCCCGGCCGTGATTCAAAATTTCGAAATCAAACACCAACTGCGAATTCACTCGTCTCTCAGCAAGGTGGGAGCTTCAAAATCAAATGTGCCTATTGTCGAAACGAGCATTATTCTGCATCATGCGTCGTGGTACGAGATAAAGCTGAACGAAGAAGTATTTTGGAACGAGATAAACGATGCTTCAATTGTTTGCGTTTTGATCACGAAACGAAGGAGTGCACGAATCCAAAAAAATGTCGACACTGCCAACAGCGGCATCATCAGTCGATTTGTTCCATGCTTGACCAAGGAAAACCGAAAGAAGTTTCAGCCGAAGAAATGGAGACAACGACAACAGTGAGCAACAAGGCAAAGGGAACTGTGCTCTTGCAAACAGCGAAAGCCGTGGCTGTCAACGATGGCAATTCTAAAACCGCATGTGTCAGAATTCTTCTGGATACCGGAAGTCAACGCACCTACATCACAAACCGATTGAAATCAAGGCTTAATCTGTCCCCTGTGAAGTCAGAAACATTGCATCTTAACACCTTTGGAGACGAAAGATACACAAAGCAACAATGTGATGTCGTCAACTTGCGGTTACAAGGATCTCAAGGAGAAATCGAAATATCTGCGCTGTGTTTCCCAAAGATTTGCTCGGCGGTGTCAGCTAAAGTTAACATTGACAATCACACACATCTACAAGGTCTCGAGCTTGCTGACATCAGCATCGCTGAAACAGGTCAACAGGACATAGATGTGCTAATTGGATCCGATTATTACTTCGATGTTGTGTCGGGGGATGTCATTCGTGGCAGCAGTGGTCCTGTAGCAGTTAGCAGCATGTTCGGATGGGTCTTGTCTGGTCCCACAAGTGCTGAAGAATCAAGAGAGAAGTTTACAACTACAAATCTCATCATAGAGAGACCAGAATTGATGACCTTGAGCCCATGTGACATTCATAGTGAGAACGATGAGTTATGTGACGCCTTGCAGAAATTCTGGGACACTGAATCGTTAGGAGTACGAGAGGAACCACCTGTTTCACAGTCAGATGGTGAAGAGTTCCTGGAGAGCATTCATTTCGATGAGAAGGAAGGAAGATACGAAGTAGGTCTGCCATGGAAAGAAAGTCTTGTTCCTGCTTCAAACGAGTACGAATTGTGTGTTACAAGATTGAGACAGCTGCATTCACGACTGAAGAAAAACAAGGAACTGTTAAAAGATTATGACAATGTGATCAAGGATCAAATCAATTCAGGGATTATCGAAGCCGTACCAGAACATGACGACGACCAAGCTCCAATGCATTTCTTACCTCATCATGGCGTGATTCGGTCAGACCGGGAAACTACGAAATTGAGAGTTGTATTTGATGGTTCAGCCAAGTCCGACAAGTCAACTGCCTCCATTAACGAGTGTTTAGAGAAAGGACCAAACTTGGTGCCACACCTATTTGATATTGTGGTTAAGTTTCGAGGTTATCCATTTGCTGTAGTAGCTGACATCGAAAAGGCCTTCCATCAGATTCAGATCAACCTAGAAGACAGAAGAATGCTGAGGTTTCTATGGTTCGATGATATCGAGAAAGATTGTCCGCAAATCAAGCAATTCCAGTTTCGAAGGCTTGTGTTTGGCTTAACTCCAAGTCCAGCTATCCTGGCAAGTACCATAAAGCACCATCTGTCTAAGTACGAAGAAAAGGAACCGGAAGTAACATCTTTGTTAAGTTCGAGCCTCTACGTTGATGATCTGGCAGGAGGAGTGTTTCGCGAAAATGAAACTGTGAACTTGTACGACAAAGCACAGGAAATCATGAAAGAAGGAGGATTCTCACTGCGCAAGTGGAATTCTAACTGTCAGTCATTCCGCGAGAAAATCAAGCAGGACGAAGAAAGAAAAGGCCAGTCAGTTATGGAAGCCCCTGCTGAAGAAAGCGAAACTGCACAAAATCTCAAGAGAGAAGAGGCAGCCAGTGCCAAAGATGTTAAACCGGAAACCGAACAATTTGTGAAGATACTCGGGATTTATTGGGATGTGATCCGAGACGAATTTCATTATGACCTCTCTGAGCTAATCGAGTATGCAGAAGCCCTTCCAGCTACCAAACGATCTGTACTGAAACTGTCAACTAAAATCTTTGATCCTATTGGACTGTTAACTCCGTTTACAATCAGCATGAAGGTCCTCTTCCAATGTCTATGTGTCGAGAAAGTCAACTGGGATGAGAGCTTGGAAGGAGAGGCTTTGGCAAAGTGGAAAACGTTCATTAATGACCTAAATGCTCTGAAGAACATCCGAGTTCCCCGATGTTATGCCAATTATTCACCGACGCAGTCAACCGTATGCTCATATCAGATCCATGGATTTTCAGATGCGTCAGAAAGAGCCTATGCAGCAGTCGTGTACCTGAGAACCGAATTCAGCAATGGTGAAACACAAGTCAACATCATGACATCCAAGACGAGAGTAGCCCCAATCAAACGTCAGTCAATTCCCAGGTTGGAACTGCTAGGCGCTTCATTGCTAGCCCAGCTAGTTCATTCAACGCAGCAAACGATACAATCCGTTCTCCCCATTGAAGGAACATTTCTATGGACTGATTCATTTACCACGCTGTGTTGGATCAAAAATGCTAAAGCCTGGAAACCTTACGTACAACACCGGGTCAGCAAAATACGAGAACTATCTAACGAAGCCAACTGGAACTTCTGTCCCGGAGAGTTGAACCCGGCTGATCTCCCATCACGAGGATGTGGAGGAGAGCAATTAGCACAAAACCAGACATGGTGGAATGGGCCCAAGTTTCTGAGGTTATCAAGAGATCATTGGCCCGAGTCACCTCAAACAAGTGCACTGTCTGAGAACAAAGACGCCCTTCAAGAAGTTGTAAAGAACCCTGTAAGTGTCACACATTCTCTGGTCACGACAGAGTCGAAAGACCATTCAGTCAATCTCAGTCAAGTTATTGACATTGAACGATACAGCAGTGTAACACGATTATTACGCGTGACAGCCTACGTATTACGGTTCATACGTAATGCTAAGAAGAGTGTATCAAACCGTGAAACTCCCAAGTCACCGGAACAGTCATCGAGAAAGGAACTTAATGCTCAAGAGTTAAATCAAGCTGAAATGCTGTGGATCAAGACTGTACAGACAGCCTCATTTGCCAAAGAACTCAAATTTCTGCAAAGCAAAAGAGGAACATTCCCACCTGTCTATGTCACGCAATTTAACTTGTTCCTTAACGACCAACAAATCATCAGATGTAAGGGAAGAGTAAGCAATGCACCGCTCTCTGAAGAAAGCAAGAATCCAATCTTACTTCCATCTAAGCACCCACTTACTAACCTCATCATCCAGGATGTGCATTCCAAGATTAAACACAGTGGCATCAGGGATACCTTAACCACTATTCGAGAGAGATTCTGGGTACCAAGAGGTCGAGAAGCTGTGAAGAGAATTCTACGAAAGTGTGTCACCTGTAGAAGGGTAGAAGGGGCTCCATATAGACCACCACCGACTCCAGATTTACCAATGGAACGAGTGTCTCTGGACCCGCCGTTTGCCCATACAGGATTAGACTTCATAGGACCGCTGTACATACACAATGGAAAGTCTTCAAAGGAAAAGGGCTCCGACAAAGTGTACATTTGCTTATTCACTTGTGCATCCACAAGAGCGATTCATTTGGAACTGACACCTTCTTTGAGTGTCGAATCATTTCTCTTAGCCTTTCGGAGGTTCGTAAATCGCCAGGGATTACCAGTCACCCTCCTGTCGGACAACGCCAAGACCTTCAGATCCGCATCCAAAGATATAAGGAAGATCATACAATCAGACGAGGTTATGCGATACTTAACTGACAATCGCATCACATGGAACTTTATCATTGAGCGAGCCCCTTGGTGGGGGGGTTTTTGGGAACGCATGGTTAAAGTTGTGAAGCAACCCTTGAAGAAAACAGTGGGACGCACTACATTAAACTATGATGAGTTACAAACCATTATGGTGGAGATCCAAGCAATCGTAAATGCTCGACCGTTAACGTATGTCTATGATGATGAAGAGTCCATTTCGACTCCACTCACGCCCTCTCATCTTATTACTGGCAGACGAATCACTTATGAACC
Source organism: Oculina patagonica (assembly GCF_052425735.1). Lineage (NCBI taxonomy): Eukaryota > Metazoa > Cnidaria > Anthozoa > Scleractinia > Oculinidae > Oculina > Oculina patagonica. The sequence goes on along the minus strand of NC_135769.1, from coordinate 10,556,966 downwards.
CAGTAACCAGCATTTCCAAGTTGTTAGTGTTAACCAGACCTTGACAAAGCGAGCTAAACATCACCAACGACTGCTCCAGCAGTTTACCAAAAGGTGGCAACACGAGTATCTTTTGAGTCTACGAGAACGTGCTAATGAGAGATGCAAGAAACAAAACAAGGAGAGCCCAATCTCAGTAGGTGACATAGTAATCGTGAAGTCTGATCTAAAGAAAAGAACATTTTGGAAACTGGGAAAGATTCAAGAACTGCTACCAGGCAGAGATGGGCAGATTCGATCAGCCAAAGTCAAAGTTGCTGGCAAGGGAGAGCGAAAGCCACAAGTATTACGTAGAGTGATACAGGACCTAATTCCTGTTGAAGTTTCTGAGTGAACATTGAGCTTAAAACATGCAATGGAATTGTTTCATTTCAAACATTTGTTTGCGAACATTGGAGTGAAAACATGCAATGAAATTGTGTCATTTCGAACAGTGAACGAAAAAGTTGTGACATTTATCGAACTGTGGACTTTTGAGATTTAGACTGTTGAGTGAAACGTTTTATCACTAAGTCGTGATGCAACCCCGGGGAGTGTTGTAAACAGTTTCATATAATTTATGTAAATTTATTAATGTAGTCAAATTAGGCGATCACGTGGTTTATATATTGCACCATCTTGTAATATCGATTCGACAACGAATAAACATGTCTTGTTGTGTTCACTAAAAGATCTATCCAAACTCTATAAGTTGCACGTCACAAACATCTGCTGACGTTTAAATTGGTGACGTCAAAATTGGTTGAATGGCCATTCCTCCAAATCCCGAAATAATCACAATATTAATAAAGCAAAATTATAAGGGTGAGCTGGCATGCATTGCGCATTCGGGTTTGCAACCAGTGCACTTGAGAAGAGATGAGAAAGGCTGTTTTATCTACATGAAACCGTTTGCCATTTTAGATAGTTCAATTGAGCTTTTAACTTTTTTAAAAGAATGTCATTTTTTAAGTCTCGAACTGTGATGTTTTAATTGTTTTATTGGCACACAATTATCACTTATATTTTGCAGTGTGTTCATCGAGACCTGGCTGCTCGAAATATCCTTGTGGGTAAAGGGCTTATTGCAAAAGTGGCAGACTTTGGTATGGCACGAGATGTCTCAAAAGATGGCGAGTACATAAAAACCACCGAGGTACTTTAAATCCAAAAATTAAAAATACTATGGTAATGGCCGATCCTCCATTACTTTAAGGATATCCTCAAGTTTAATAAATTGTCAAGCTATAACAAGGCGCGTTAATTTGTCGGAGGGACTAAATGCGGTGCAAATGATAATAACCGAGAACTGGTCAAAATTTTTATTGTCAGTCAAGAAATAACTTGTTTCGTAACTTTTAGTCTAGATCTGCGATCTGCGATTTATACTGCTAGTAAAGAAATGGGCTGAAAATGTATTTGATAGTTACGAAATCGCCGAAAAGTTAATTCATATCTGTGATTCTAGCACCCCATCCAGACCCGATATATTCAGAGCAATGTGCGAGCCAATTGTTGCAAAAGCATTAAACTCCTAGCATTTAACTCCAGCATTTAAGTCATTGCACTCCACTTAACCTGGTAAGAAAAAAAGAAAATTGCTGACTGGCATACGTTCAAAAGAAATTTAGCCTGCGAACTGCAGACTTATACAACTGTACTTGTGGGGTTAAAACGAAGAAAAGAACTTCACCTGTGACTTTAGAGAATTGTGTACCACTCTGCGGATTTAATTTACCACTTCTTATTCCAGTTTTGATTACTGAATTCGGCTCTTGCATGATGGCAAAATGATCAAGACTGAGGCAAATAACAGAAAACTTGGCCTTGATAATTCTCGCTACCATTTTCAGCCTCGTCGAATAATTGTTATTCAGGTTTCAGCAAGTTTACACCGTGCAATAATGCATTACTTACTGTATGAATGAGTCTTATCATGAAAAATAAAAATAAAAAAAGACGTGGAGTTAATGAAAACAATTATTTTGTTAATTAGGGGAGAATTCCATGGCTCTGGATGCCAATCGAAGCTCTTCGAGGACGATTCACTACAATGTCTGACGTGTAAGTAATATTAAGATAGCGGTGATGACAGGATAACACTAAAACTATTCAAATTAAGTCTCCACATTAACACTTTTTCTCAAAATTACCCAATCGGGATCCGTGCCCCTCAGTGGAATTGGTACTTAAAACTCATTTGAAAGAAATTGTCCCAAACCAACTCAGTACAGAACCGGCGCGTTCTGCCGATTAGACGCCTGTATTTATCGGAATTCAGTTTTTCTTCTCACGATGTTCTACAAGTGGAATAGAAAAACGCACCATCTGTGTACAAATAAATGCAAAATGTAAAACATATTATTCCTGGATATCCGTGGAGTGTAGCACAAAGTTTGATTTTACAATTTCAGGTGGTCTTTTGGCGTACTTCTTTGGGAAATAGTCACCCTTGGTAAGTCCACCTTTCCTTTTTCGAAAGCAACAATGTGTTCAGGATAGTTAAAGTAGTGTACTACTACACCCATATTATCTTCTTCGCAGTTGTTAATTTGGTAGTTACGCAGCACATCT
>NC_135769.1:10486744-10553874 GCF_052425735.1 Oculina patagonica | reverse complement strand
CGGGTCGGGTTTTTGAGTGACGATACATTTCAACTTTAAGCAGCTTGTATACCACAACAAACAACTCAACTGAAAATCGGCCAATTTAGCTGTACTAAAGAAAGATGAAAGTTTCAGATGAGATACGTTTTATACGTTTTACCATAACTACTCAATGACGTCACCACTTATTTTACACAAGACCGATTTACTTGTGATAAAGGATTTTGGACATGAAATGCTTGTCTCAATGTCTGTGAAATTTTAAAAAATTTTGTGAGAGCGTTTTCGAGAAAATTTCGGATGAAGTTTTGAGGTGTTAAAATACAAAAAAAAACTAAGCAGCCTTGAAATGTTATGTAAAGTAAATATAAACTGCATAGACTCATTCATTCGAAGGCTAAGTAAGCAAGAATTAAGAAAAAACAAAAACACCAGATTGCGTTGACAGTAACCTTGACTGCCGACAAAGTTTTCTTTTCCTAAATTGATGTGTAAATTGGTTTGCAAATCAAGGTATCAAACTTACGCTTACATGTATGTATGCAAGTTTTCCTTCTTCCCACGATTAATCAATGAATGGAACTTCCTTCCGGAGGATATTGTGAATACAATTTCCGTAGATAGTCTTAAATCTAAGTTAGTTAATAGTTTGTAATATTCATTATATTAGTATACGTTTTATTAAGATTGTTACATTTTTTAAATATCCTATTGTATTAGTTTTTATTTAGATTTTTAAAGTTGGAGTGATATCTCGCGATTTTTACTGACTTAACAAAGTGTAGATGTAGATCAATGTAAAACAACAGCTAAAAGGGACTAAATGGGGTAGATTGACCTGTATTTCAAGGAGTATGTAATATCTGCCTATCAGGCAACCTGATAGGCAGGGCCTGATAGGCCTGTGATCTTTACTTCTTCTGTCGTATTCTTTTTTCGCCTCCAAGGCGAATTTTGTTAATTTTGCCCAAACAATATGTCAATACAGTCGCATTCCAAGTGCAGTGCGACCGCCGTTCCACGTCTATTGGCCACAAAAGCAGCTAGCGTTTGGATGATGCAGCAAAATGTTTGAAAATCTTCTCGACGGTGAAGGCGAAACCCTTGTAAAAATTTAGGAGGCAAGACGATTAACTGAGAACAGATTCTTGTTGACAACAATTTTTTTGTAACAATCGTATAAATTGGAAAGAAATCCAAGGTTTGCTCTCGCAATTATCAAAAATTCTCTGATATTTTAACTGTGCATGCAGTGAATACTGTTATTACGCTAGATGAGAGAGGTAAGGCGAAAAGGCGAACATGGGGTCCACAAAGTCTCCCCTTCTTTCTTCTTAAAAACCATAATCCACATAAAATGGCTCTTAAACATATTACTAATTCAGGGAACTCGTATCAACAGTACGTAAGAATAGGCGCTATTTGTAAGATTGGTTTAAAGAGACTAACCTTTCGTAAGATATCGCCACACCAATCTCAGATAAATGCTGAGTTACGTGCGTGATTCGCTTGCTTCGCTCGACTTTTCAACGATTGTCACTTTGAATTAGATGCGTTGCAATGCTTTAATAGCGTCATAACAGTGTCAAAGTTGGATTCTAATTTTAGGCCTCTTGAAAGCCTCTTTTGTGTTTGTTTGATTAATAGAGCAAAACATGGGCGTGCACCTTTTACCACAATTTGACCTCTTGCCCACAAGCTAAATTCATAAAATAGTTTCGATGCGTGGTTGGAGCCACTCAGCCGTAAGTACCGACAAATTAAAGAGCAAGGTTGACAGCGATGCCATCGAGTTACTATTGCGTAACTTCCAGACGCCTAAAAAAGGAGGCCCTGGTTTTACTGTTACTCGACAAACCCGCCCTTGATATTGTTCAAAAACTTTCGTCCAGTTAGTAATTTACCATTTGTTTACAAATACTCAGAACGCCTTCAGCGTGTTCTCGCTGCTTGTCCTTCAAGTTGCGCTGGGCGTCGATGAGAAAACGTCTGGGTACATTTAAAGTGTGATCAAATTACAGTCTTCCGCTCAGAGTGGATGGACCGTTCCCTCTACCACTGCTAAAAAGGATATTCTTCTTTATCTATTTATTTTTGCTACCATTCATTCCAACAATTTTTCTGGGGTTGCATTCCCCATAGATAAAATTATTTGGATGCAGGTAAACTGCTTTGCCGCCTTACACTGACTGGATTTTAGGACTTTTTTTTTTGTTTCCTTAGTTTTCATTACTTGATTTGTTGAAATCTTTACATGATGTGCGTTTGGTCCCTTGAGACCAATATAATTTGTACTGTAGCTATCGTGGCCCCATTTTTAAGGCCTTGGCGTCGACATGTTTTAAGTGTTACAGGTTTATTTGTCCTGCAGTCCTCACGACTAGAAGGCCCGGCAATACACATTTAGATATCAATTTTGTTTTAGAAGTGTGAGGGGTTTTATTTAGATAATTTAATTCTGGCAACATTTTTTGTCAGCCCGTCCTGTACTGGCCAACTTATTTAATTTATAGGCTTCGTCCTCGGTTATCACTGGAGTTTTACCTTCAGGTTATGTTTGAGGCTTAGTTCCTCTATTATAATTATTATTATTATTATTACTATTGTGACAGGGTCACTAGACACATATTTTATTATTTTTTTAATAATTATAGAGACTCTTAGATTTTTCTGTTTTGCCTTGTAATTTTGTGTTCAAGAATTTTCCGGTTTAATTTCGCAAGCCTTTGCATCGCTCCGGAATGCTTCTACGTGTGAGCATTAATCACGTTTCATTGCTAAAATTGCGCTAGTGGCGGTTAGGTTTTTGTGGTTTCCTTTGAGTAGGTCGTTTTTATTAGATTATCTACGCTTATCACCTTAAATTATCGTAATTAGCGCAGGATATCCTTGCCGCTGCGTTTACTCGCAAGGAAGTGGTTTTTAAGGCTTGGCAAGCCTATTCTAAACTCGTTTTAGTACGTGAGAAACTGCCATTTCTCTGTCACTATTCTGGTATAAATAGAAGCACATTTCTAGCTCGTAGTCAGTTTAGTTTTCGAGGCTTTACTGGACAAGTCGAAGAGCAGAGCAGAAAGAGAAAGCTTGCTTCTAGCAAGGTAGGCTTGATTAGTTTGTTTATTTGTTATTATAAACAAGTACTTGACCTGGCTAATTTCTGCATAATTCTAGTCGCTTTATATATTATATTGTAGTTTTAGTTTTCGTTATGTTCTTTTAATTCAAACTTAGAGTTTTATTTTGTTTCGTAACTCAAGCGAATCTATTTGTGCTTTAATGCTAGGCAAACGCATCTATTTTTCATTCATCGGAATCGATTTCTTGTCTGTTTAGTTTTCATTGTGTTTGTAATTGGAGCCGAGTGTTCGTCTCCAAAGTTCTATTTTTGTTTGACTCTGTTTACGCATTTAACACTCGTTTTCTGCTAAATTCAACCTTCTTTTATTGTCAAGTAAATCATTTTCATTGTAGTTTACAACTGTAGTTGGAAATCTATGTTTTCCTTTTCTTGTTTTATACACGGATTCGCTTCTTTCGTTTTCGACTACTCTAACCTTTGATCTGTGAATGTAAATTCCTTGTTTTTGTCATGTTATAGCCGTGGAGTTCCATTCTACTGTAGAATTATTCATCGTTTCAGAAGACACTTTTTATCGTTTACGCGAATTGCTTGTGCAACACGCGTCAGGCATTTCTGTCAATCAAGTTGGTTTTAATAGTTTAACATTAAGTGTACGTCATTTCCGTTACGTCACGTTTTCCAAAGTAATGCAGTTTTCAACTTGTATTTTCAAGTTCTTTGGTTTAGCTTCTGTTATTTTCTTGTACACTTATTCGTCACTTCATTATTTTGTAGTTGCTTATACTCAACTATAGATAATCTTGTTTTGTAGTCCGTGAATTATTTTATTGTTTTTGACTTATGTTGTTAACTAGGATTTTTCAAGTTTATTTTCCTATCTTGTATTGTCAATAATTTATTGCATGTAAAATATTTGGTTTGTTTTGTATTTTTCTACTAGGAGTAATCCATTAGTCGTTCCCGTTTATTACGTTTACTTTCTAGTTTATTCGCTTGTTGTATCTTTATAATAATAATAATAATAAATATATTTTTATAGCGCCTATAAAAATATCATCTTTGATGAGTTTTGGCTATTAATAAACAATTGCATAAGAACATCCTTGAATCCTACTCGTTCCTGCCCGCCTGCCGCCGCCGACCGTTACACTATTATAATCATTATCATTATCATTATTATTCTTATTGTTTTATTTAGATAATTTAATTCCGGCGACATTTTGTCAGCCCGGCTTGTATTGGCCAAATAACAATTTTATTTCTGAGGTTTTGTTGATCTATTGTTTCTGAAGTTTTGAGTTCTCCAGCTTATTTGTGAGGCTTAGTTCCTCTATTATTATTATTATTATTATTATTATTATTATTATTATTATTATTATTATTATTATTACAAGTGAAACCGGTAAAAACAATATATAATTATATATCCCATAGAAAACAGGTAAATGTGAAAATAGATTAGTGTGTATCAATCAGATCAATCTGCAGCTTACTTTCATAAGCAAATGCCCACAATGTGCGGTTCCAGAAAATATCCATACCCACCCCAAGGATGGTCATTGGAAATTCCGAGGGGGATGAGGGTCTCAATAGTACAAACTTTTTAAAGAAAGTATGAAGCAAAACTAGAAATCCCAGGGGGTGGGAGGGTCCAAACCAAAGAACCATCCTTGGGGGAGGTATGGATATTTTTCGGAACCACACCCTGTGGAACCAAGCCTGTGCTGCAAAAAAACTTGACACATTAACTTAACCTGGAGTAAAATTTGTGGTCTGCGGTAAAAATTATGTAAATTCTCTGTTATTTCATTATTTTTACATGTTTTTATTGAAACAAAAAAATGTTTTGTCATGAACCTCAGAATGATTTTAAAACTTACATGTAATTAAGTGTCAGTATTTACATGAAGCCTTATTGGGCTCTAGGAGAAGCCACGAGCCAAGCAGCCCACACTGCCGGAGCTTATCCCGGTTTCTGCAGCATTAAGCGGCTAGGAATATTTCTACTCCCCCCTGAATGGGATGCTAGTCAACTGCAGGGTCCCCCCCCCCAGCATTATGTCGCCGGTACCCATTGACACACCTGGGTGGAGAGAGGCACTATGAGAGTAAAGTGTCTTGCCCAAGAACATAACACAAGTGACCCCGGCTGGGGCTCGAACTCGGACCGCTCGATCCGGAGTCCGGTGCACTAACCGTTAGGCCACCGCGCCTCCCATCTTATTGGGTTCTGGGATGTTCATATTATATAAAAAGCCATCAATGTCACTTAAGTATATTCAGGTTTAAACTGGCAACATGTGGGAATCAATCATGTGATAATTTTATTACATTGACACAGTGTGTATTTTTGAGTTCATTTTGACTAACAGGAATGCCCTTGCAAAGTCTTCCAAGTAACCTGTAAATAGAAAGAAAACAAACAAAAAACTATTATTTTGCTGAAATTGCTATTTTCCAGCATGCAGACTGTATATTAAAATTAAATGGCCCTTTTCAGTGTGAGTGAAAACTGGCTGCTTTTATGTTAGGCCAGTGGATCCAATATTTTTTTTCCACTTGCTATAACTGTAGATAGCCAAATGACATTTATGGATTTTTATTTTTTGTTGTAGTTGTTTCGAAAGAAACATGTGGCTTCGGTTAAGCTTATAATGGTTTCACCTTGCCCAGTCTACCTAGGTCAGGCAAGGAAGAAATTAATTTTCTTTGCACCCTTCCTTTCATTAATTATTGCAGAAAAATGTCATATTATTTTAATAATCTTTAAAAATGTTTTGGACCCTAAAACTGAATTTTGTAATCTGTTCATTTCAAAGCATTACATCACTGAAATCTATGTTTGGTATTCTTGTAGAGCAAGTTGCCAACAAAAACTAAGCTGAAGTTTATTTAAATCGAATTTACAGCTACTGCTTGGCTAATTTTAATATGAGTTAAAAAAACTTGGGTCTTGACAAAGTGCGAGCCAACAAGTCATGAGAGCCATTCCACTATATACAATTATAGTTCACCACTAATTTTTCTCCGATTCTGATTGGTTTTAATTGAACACGTGACGCGATAGTGCCCGTCCGCCGGAGGGCACTATCAGCCCATAGTGCCCTCCCGTGAAAAAATGCCCGGATCGATAGTGCCCGCCCGTGACTGTTTTTTGTAAACAAGCTGCCTGCAGACAAAAAAACCCAACCACATTCACTGCATTTAGTGGGTTTCTCGTCTGGTTTTGTTTCGTTTGTTAAATTTCGGCTTTCAATTGAGTTTTTTATCCTCAAAATTAAAATAATTCACGATTCTTGTTTTTGTATGTGCGCGCGGAGGAAAATTTAGTGAAGAACAATAAAGACAATAGAGTGTTTCTGTCTCGGAACTATCGGTCTGATAGTTGCCCCTTGGAAATTTGATGTTCTTAAAACTAGCATATTTGCCCTCGAAGCTTCGCTTCTCGGGCTAATATTTGTTTTAAGAACATCAAATTTCCGCGGGGCAACTATCAGCCGATAGTTCCTTGACAGAAATACTCTATTGTTAAAATAGCACATTGGTTGGCCTAAAAAGCTCCCTGGTAAGCCTAAGCAGTACTCCAGTTAGCCTGAGTATAGTTAGCTGAGGTGGCTTCAGGTTATGCTATTTATTGGAGTTAGGTATTTTGGCTTGTATGGCACTTATGTGTCATGAAACATACGAGGCATGAAAGCCATTCCAGTTAGCCTACATAAGATTCCGGTTAGCCTATATAGTACTCTGGCTAGCCTTAAAAGCACTTTGGTTGCCAAAGGGTACATCATGTTGCTTGCAGTTAGCTTTATATTGGGATTAGGGTTTTCTGGCTTGCTTAAGTTTAAGGCCTCGCGATTTTTTACATTGCTACTTTAAAATGCTACTGTAGGTCATCCAACAACTGAAAATACAGGCCTTACAAACAAACAGATTTTGTGTAAAGTAGACAAATGTCTGGACAAAAAGCAGATCTTAAATGCCTCAGACAATGAATGTGTGTAGAGAGAAGGAAGGGAATTGCCAGAATTGACTGTCACATAACTATGTGTAAAACTAAGAGATCAACAATTACCTGAACTCCATAGTTTAACTCGCTGAACAGTAATCCAGAATGTCCTGTCAAAACATTAGGCATTCTATTAGTCCCTGACCTGTAAACCACAAAATGCAAAGGAAACGTAAATCTATGTTAACCAATACAATAAAACATCATGGGAAGAACAAATTTTGAGTTAAGAAATGGTCTCATTCATTAAACATACCCAAAAAGGCATTCCAAAACGTGAGTAGCACTGTTTAATTAAAGTCGAGATTAGCTACCAGGTTGACTGCAAGTAGTCTCTAGTCTAACTTAAAAAAAGAGATCACACTGAGCTGAAATGTTTCTTCCAATTTCAAAGGTATCACATAAAATCTTCCTGACGTAATTTTTCTTTGCGGTCTAAAATGGCCATTTGGTCAATATTTTGAGGAACATTTTCTCATGTATAAATAATGAAAGGATGCGAGTCTTATTAATTTGGAAAACAGTAGCTTAAAATTCAGATAACGAACATAAATAACAGTTGTATGCCTCGACGAAATGACTGCCATTTAATACTATCGCCTTGTTCTCACCATCCAGTGCTCGACACTAACTTTTTTGGATACTAGGCAATTGGCTAGTAGGTACAAATAATCACTAGCCCACAAGGACAAGTCACTAGCCCCACCCCCCCCTTAAAAAAAAACAAAAAAAAAAAACAGCCAAGTTTAAATCAGCTAATCGTTTAGCACTATATTTGTTTGAGTCCACACAAGTACATCTTTCCTTCACTGAGACGCAGCAACGATGCTATCATCCAACTCGGTTAAGAATTTCTTGACCGTGGATCACACTTCTTTTTCTCTTCATGCTGTGTGTGGTCCTCTGGTGAACAATGTAAATCTGGCTCACGATTATCGGCCCTTGAAGGCGGTTCTCTTGTAGGTAAAGTGTTACAAAAGCTTGAAATCATGCTCGCGCGGTCGCTCGCGCGAAAACCCCAAGATGGCCGACTTATTATTGCTCTCTCCCAGGTCCCTTTTGGGTGTCATGGAAGCGAGGACAGAGGGTCTTTTCCAAGATGGCGTCAGGTTTGCGAGTTGATCATACGATATATACTAGTTATGCAACGCTTTCGAGTGGTATACTATGGAATATCCCACGAGTCACTTGTATTTTCTCGGTATACACACGAGCCTTTAGGCGAGTGTGTATGCCAAGAAAATACAAGTGACAAGTGGGATATTCCATAGTATACCACGAGAAAGTGTTGTGTAACTATTTTATACCATGCCATAGAAAATACGCTTACTAAATTTCGTCAAGAATACAGTCGCAGCGCACTATGGGAAGGTTGGGTTGAATACCATCGAATATACAACGGCTTTCCTGTATTCTGATTGGCTGTATTTTCTATGGCATGGTATAAAAATCCGTATGCGATGTGGGTCGCAAGCGCTCTGGTTTAAATTACTCAAGCTATGGAAACTAGATCCTGATGAAGGTTTCTGGGAGAAAAACTTCCCAAGTTATAGAGTTGTAGTTGATTTATTTTTCCACGAATTTACTAGTCTATGGGCTAGTAGGAAAGTACTTTTACTAGCCAAGCATGAAATTTTACTAGTCCTTGGCTAGTGTACTAGCGTTAGTGTCGAGCACTGCCATCTATTTTTTTACGCCTAGCCAGGCTTTAATTCCAGTAAGCTAAGTTGATAATCATGATAAACGTCGAAGACATAAGCTTTAACCAGTCTAAAAAAATCAATGTTCAATGAGAAACGCTCACCTTCCTGTTAGTTTCTTTTGCCCACGTTTTCGCACGTTTCTACTCATTCCATATTCTTCTTTATCCGGAATACAAATAAAGGAGGTTTTCCCCACGTTTGGGGACTCGTTTTGATCGCGTCAAGAAGGAAAAACATCGACAAAACTGTCCTCTATAACTCAAAATTTTGTCGCATAGTCGCCATTTTGAAAATGCTCTTCATGAGCCCACAATACGGACCACGGGGAATCCGCTGGGGTGACCACCAGCAGGGGGAGGGGGAGGGGCAGCTATTTAACTTCTCCCCAGGCCCACTCCTTTCGTCTGGAAGAAATTACATTCAACCTCGCGAAAAGCAATTGAATTTTGAAAAAACTGACAACGCTATTATAAAGAGCATACACTCCTTCCTTTGGCAAAATTTTCTTTTATTCCTACCGCAAATTGTCGTTGAGAAGGAAGCCAACAAACTTTTCAGTTGTATTTTTTATTGCCGTCCTTTTTAAGAAAAAAGTAATAATGGCCATTTTTAAAAACACTATTTAAAAAGCTACAACTTGGCGTAAAAAAATCTTAAGAGAAAGATACAGGTAAAGTTTTCAAGCGAATTTAAAACTGCGGTCCGTTCTGGTCACGTGACCAATGACGTCATAACAATAAAAGTGATAAAAATGTACTTAACATATAAATATCTACCAACATGTAATGTTTTGCTTCCTCACATTTAATGCAACGCCAGATACGCACTTGTACCCAGACTCCCACTTTTTGAAAATTGTACATAGCCCCCTTAATTTTTTATATTTTTTTCGGTACCCGGGCAGTCTGAAATACCTCACACCAATGTGCTTCAAACTGCAATGACTGCTTTTTCAGTAACAAAATATCTTTGTCACAGTGAGCAAAAACGAACTTCAGGGCAATGTCACGTGACTAATGACGTCATCGTCCTACGACTTATACAAGAAGTAGTTTATGGTAAAAGTTATTTCTATACGACGTACTACTCCTGCTGACTTCAAACTGACCAAGTTATTTGGCATTGACGATTTTTCAGTTGCAAAGGAGTTTGGGAAGGTTTTTATTATAATTATATATTGTTTTTATAATTATTACAAGTGAAACCGGTAAAAACAATATATAATTATATATCCCATAGAAAACAGGTAAATGTGAAAATAGATTAGTGTGTATCAATCAGATCAATCTGCAGCTTACTTTCATAAGCAAATGCCCACATTGTGCGGTTCCAGAAAATATCCATACCCACCCCAAGGATGGTCATTGGAAATTCTGAGGGGGATGAGGGTCTCAATAGTACAAACATTTTAAAGAAAGTATGAAGCAAAACTAGAAATCCCAGGGGGTGGGAGGGTCCAAACCAAAGAACCATCCTTGGGGGAGGTATGGATATTTTTTGGAACCACACCCTGTGGAACCAAGCCTGTGCTGCAAAAAAACTTGACACATTAACTTAACCTGGAGTAAAATTTGTGGTCTGCGATAAAAATTATGTAAATTCTCTGTTATTTCATTATTTTTACATGTTTTTATTGAAACAAAAATGTTTTGTCATGAACCTCAGAATGGTTTTAAAACTTACATGTAATTAAGTGTCAGTATTTACATGAAGCCTTATTGGGTTCTAGGAGAAGCCACGAGCCAAGCAGCCCACACTGCCGGAGCTTATCCCGGTATCCGCAGCATTAAGCGGCTAGGAATATTTCTACTCTCCCCTGAATGGGATGCTAGTCAACTGCAGGGTCCCCCCCCCCCCAGCATTATGTCGCCGGTACCCATTGATACACCTGGGTGGAGAGAGGCACTATGAGAGTAAAGTGTCTTGCCCAAGAACATAACACAAGTGACCTCGGCCGGGGCTCGAACTCGGACTGCTCGATCCGGAGTCCGGTGCACTAACCATTAGGCCACCGCGCCTCCCATCTTATTGGGTTCTGCGATGTTCATATTATATAAAAAGCCATCAATGTTACTTAAGTATATTCAGGTTTAAACTGGCAACATGTGGGAATCAATCATGTGATAATTTTATTACATTGACACAGTGTGTATTTTTGAGTTCATTTTGACTAACAGGGATGCCCTTGCAAAGTCTTCCAAGTAACCTGTAAATAGAAACAAAACAAACAAAAAACTATTATTTTGCTGAAATTGCTATTTTCCAGCATGCAGACTGTATATTAAAATTAAATGGCCCTTTTCAGTGTGTGAAAACTGGCTGCTTTTATGTTAGGCCAGTGGATCCAATATTTTTTTCCACTTGCTACTGTAGATAGCCAAATGACATTTATGGATTTTTATTTTTTGTTGCAGTTCTTTCGAAAGAAACATGTGGCTTCGGGTAAGCTTATAATGGTTTCACCTTACCCAGTCTTCCTAGGTCAGGCAAGGAAGAAATCAATTTTCTTTGCACCCTTCCTTTCATTAATTATTGCAGAAAAATGTCATATTATTTTAATAATCTTTAAAAATGTTTTGGACCCTAAAACTGAATTTTGTAATCTGTTCATTTCAAAGCATTACATCACTGAAATCTATGTATGGTATTCTTGTAGAGCAAGTTGCCAACAGAAATTAAGCTGAAGTTTATTTAAATCGAATTTACAGCTACTGCTTGGCTAATTTTAATTTATGAGTTAAAAAAACTTGGGTCTTGACAAAGTGCGAGCCAACAAGTCATGAGAGCCATTCCACTATATACAAATAGCACATTGGTTGGCCTAAAAAGCTCCCTGGTTAGCCTAAGCAGTACTCCAGTTAGCCTGAGTATAGTTAGCTGAGGTTGCTTCAGGTTATGCTATTTATTGGAGTTAGGTATTTTGGCTTGTATGGCACTTATGTGTCATGAAACATACGAGCCATGAAAGCCATTCCAGTTAGCCTACATAAGATTCCGGTTAGCCTATATAGTACTCTGGTTAGCCTTAAAAGCACTTTGGTTGCCAAAGGGTACATCATGTTGCTTGCAGTTAGCTTTATATTGGGTTTAGGGTTTTCTGGCTTGCTTAAGTTAAAGGCCTCGCGAATTTTTTACATTGCTACTTTAAAATGCTACTGTAGGACATCCAACAACTAAAAATACAGGCCTTAAAAACAAACAGATTTTGTGCAAAGTAGACAAATGTCTGGACAAAAAGCAGATCTTAAATGCCTCAGGCAATGAATGTGTGTAGAGAGAAGGAAGGGAATTGCCAGAATTGACTGTCACATAACTATGTGTAAAACTAAGAGATCAACAATTACCTGAACTCCATAGTTTAACTCACTGAACAGTAATGCAGAATGTGCTGTCAAAACATTAGGCATTCTATTAGTCCCTGACCTGTAAACCACAAAATACAAAGGAAACGTAAATCTATGTTTACCAATACAATAAAACATCATGGCAAGAACAAATTTTGAGTTAAGAAATGGTCTCATTTATTAAACATACCCAAAAAGGCATTCCAAAACGTGAATAGCACTGTTTAATTAAAGTCTAGATTAGCTACCAGGTTGACTGCAAGTAGTCTCTAGTCTAACTTAAAAAAAGAGATCACACTGAGCTGAAATGTTTCTTCCAATTTCAAAGGTATCACATAAAATCTTCCTGACGTAATTTTTCTTTGCGGTCTAAAATGGCCATTTGGTCAATATTTTGAGGAACATTTCCTCATGTATAAATAATGAGAAGATGCGAGTATTATTAATTTGGAAAACAGTAGCTTAAAATTCAGATAACGAACATAAATAACAGTTGTATGCCTCGACGAAATGACTGCCATTTAATACTATCGCCTTGTTCTCACCATCTATTTTTTTACGCCTAGCCAGGCTTTAATTCCAGTAAGCTTAGTTGATAATCATGATAAACGTCGAAGACATAAGCTTTAACCAGTCTAAAAAAATCATTGTTCAATGAGAAACGCTCACCTCAGTCCTCAGGTCCCTGTTAGTTTCTTTTGCCCACGTTTTCGCACGTCAATACTCATTCCATATTCTTCTTTATCCGGAATACAAATAAAGGAGGTTTTCCCCGCGTTTGGGGACTCGTTTTGATCGCGTCAAGAAGGAAAAACATCGACAAAACTGTCCTCTATAACTCAAAATTTTGTCGCATAGTCGCCATTTTGAAAATGCTCTTCATGAGCCCACAATACGGACCACGGGGAATCCGCTGGGGTGACCACCAGCAGGGGGAGGGGGAGGGGCAGCTATTTAACTTCTCCCCAGGCCCACTCCTTTCGTCTGGAAGAAATTACATTCAACCTCGCGAAAAGCAATTGAATTTTGAAAAAACTGACAACGCTATTATAAAGAGCATACACTCCTTCCTTTGGCAAAATTTTCTTTTATTCCTACCGCAAATTGTCGTTGAGAAGGAAGCCAACAAACTTTTCAGTTGTATTTTTTATTGCCGTCCTTTTTAAGAAAAAAGTAATAATGGCCATTTTTAAAAACACTATTTAAAAAGCTACAACTTGGCGTAAAAAAATCTTAAGAGAAAGATACAGGTAAAGTTTTCAAGCGAAATTAAAACTGCGGTCCGTTCTGGTCACGTGACCAATGACGTCATAACAATAAAAGTGATAAAAATGTACTTAACATATAAATATCTACCAACATGTAATGTTTTGTTTCCTCACATTTAATGCAACGCCAGATACGCACTTGTACCCAGACTCCCACTTTTTGAAAATTGTACATAGCCCCCTTAATTTTTTATATTTTTTTCGGTACCCGGGCAGTCTGAAATACCTCACACCAATGTGCTTCAAACTGCAATGACTGCTTTTTCAGTAACAAAATATCTTTGTCACAGTGAGCAAAAACGAACTTCAGGGCAATGTCACGTGACTAATGACGTCATCGTCCTACGACTTATACAAGAAGTAGTTTATGGTAAAAGTTATTTCTATACGACGTACTACTCCTGCTGACTTCAAACTGACCAAGTTATTTGGCATTGACGATTTTTCAGTTGCAAAGGAGTTTGGGAAGGTTTTTATTATAATTATATATTGTTTTTATAATTATTATTATTATTATTATTATTATTATTATTATTACTATTATTATTACTATTTTGATCATTATTATTATTATTGTTTTTATTATAAAACTTGTTCTTCTGGTTATGTTTACCTTCGAGGTTTCGCCCTCAAGGTTGTTATATTTACCTTCGAGGTTTTCGCCTTCAAGGTTGTTATATTTACCTTCGAGGTTTCGCCCTCAAGGTTGTTATATTTACCTTCGAGGTTTCGCCCTCAAGGTTGTTATCATTATTATCCTTCGAGGTTTCGCCCTCAAGGTTGTTTTTATTATTATCCTTCGAGGTTTCGCCCTCAAGGTTGTTATTATTTACCTTCGAGGTTTCACCCTCAAGGTTGTTATCATTATTATCCTTCGAGGTTTCGCCCTCAAGGTGGTTATCATTATTATCCTTCGAGGTTTCGCCCTCAAGGTTGTTATATTTGCCTTCGAGGTTTCATTCTCAAGGTTGTTATTATTTACCTTCGAGGTTTCACCCTCAAGGTTGTTATTATTTACCTTCGAGGTTTCGCCCTCAAGGGAGTTATCATTATTATCCTTCGAGGTTTCGCCCTCAAGGTTGTTATCATTATTATCCTTCGAGGTTTCGCCCTCAAGGTTGTTATTATTTACCTTCGAGGTTTCGCCCTTAAGGTTGTTATTTTTATTTTTGAGGCTTCGTCCTCTGTTTCTTTTTGGGCACTCATAGGGCTTGCTGGTGCGTCGACTTTTTGTCTGACATGGCTTAAGCTTGTCCCTGCCCCTTTGCTTTTTATACAACAATTTATGAGCTTCATTTTCTTGTTGAAAAGAGCTTCAGTTTCTGCCTTTATTTGAGTTGTCTTTGAAGATATGCCACCCCCAAGCAATATTTTTTGGCTAGTATTATTATAAATAATCTGCGGCTCTTTCATTATGTTGAGCCAATCAATTTTATGCCCTTTGGGCTTTATGGCTGGCTGTTTGCTGCAGAAACATACTGTTGTTTGCCACAGATGCATATGAGTACACGTTGGGAGTATTCCAAATTAATTAAGCATTGAAATCCCTCTTTTACATATTGCCAGCCTCATAATATAAAGAATACTGATCTCAACTGATAAGAGTATGTCAGTGACAACACCTCAATGCCACCAAAGTCTAAAAGCCGGGAAACAGAGGGCTGTTCTCTTTAACTGGAATTTACAATAATTGATTCAACCATTCTTACTGAATTTAACTTGATTCCTGTTAAACATAAGCACTCATTGCGTCAAGTGTTTGAAGGCCTCTAGAGAATAAAGCATGTACTTTGATTACCTACATTTCTAGTTAACTATAGACGAGAACTCTACTTTATTCCAATGATATCATTCTTTTGCCTAGCACCCCCCCCCCCCCCCCCCCCCCCCCAAAAAAAAAAAAAAAAAATTAAACTAATATTTGCAACGGATGGGAACTCTATCTCTTGTCCTTTCAATCTGGTTGACAATCACACTAAGTGAAGTTAACTAATTGGAAAGATTGTAACGTTTTGCATCTTTTGTCTTGGAATTTATTCATTGTCAGTTGCTGTTTTTAATTTTTGTTTCATAATAAATTGTTCAAGTTTAGTGGCTTATAGCCACTTTGATTCATTACAGGCATTGATAATTTCATTTCTACATTTTTCATCACCTTTGGATTTTATCAATGTTTTTTACCACTCAGCAATGGTTTTTTATTTGTGCATTAAGCCAATAACTTGAGTCTTGTTGCCTTTCCATTACTATACCATGAGAATACGCTTTTATCTGTAAGTTTCCGGTATTTTCAATCCAGAGCTTTTTGTTTTATTGTTTAAGCTTTCCATAATTTGATTTGACCAAGAACACATGGACACTTGTTTTAAACTATGTTGCTACATGAAATTTTTACCTGTTATTTTGCAGCGCTTGGAGGTATTTGTCAGTACTTGGAATTTTTCAGTGCAATCAACTGTTACGGCTTCCATCTCAGTCGAAACATGAGTTCAAAAGATGCCTCCAGTGTTTTGCGGTACGGGGAAGTTGTTTTCTCTAACCCACAGTAGCTCAAGTGTTCAATATCCAGGTCAAGAAACTGTTTGCCATTCATATCATGGTGACAAAGGGTACAGCAGTCAGGAACTTGTAAACACATCAATAATTATCATTCCATTGAAAGCTCAATTCGTTTAGACATTCTCTTGGATAATCAGAGAAGTATATAACAAGTTGATCGTAGTATGTGTGCAGGCCTTACTTTCATGTGTCATTGGCACTGTATTGTTTCTCGTACTGATTTGATGTATAGTTGTTCGGCCGGGGCTCGAACTCGGACCGCTCGATCCGGAGTCCGGCGCACTAACCATTAGGCCACCGCGCCTCCCTGGAACAGGGGGAATTATATTTAGTATATGCTTTTGTTAAAGTTTTATCGGGATGAAAAGGGCTGTCTTGCAAGGGCGGCAGTCCCCCTTCATCTCTGTAAACTAATGATCTTATGATATCTGCACCTGTTTTTTGCGACACGAGGCTGTTTTGCAAGGGCGACAGTCTTTACTGATCTCCTTTTATTATAGTTGCAAATTGTTGCTGTTTTAATTGTAACTTTTGTTGCTGTCTTGTTAGGACCATGGTCAAAATGTTTAAGTACTATGGCAGGAGCACATATGGCCTATAAGCACATATTAACATGCTTATATATTTTATCACACTACAATCAAATCATGCACCAAAATCGAAGGTTAAATGTTAGGTGCTCTAAAGTGCAGAAATCCATTCGACTGTTTGTGTCTTTTATAGTAATGTGTGTTTCGCTCTCTATTAATGAGATAATTGGCTCTGAATTAATTAAAGAATCTACGCACGAAAACGTAACAATGACTAATTAACAGTAATTAGGCCATAACGAGAAACAGCAAACACGGAGACAACCATCGGGTAAATATCTCTCTTTCTAAATATTGTAACTTATTTCACTGTATCTAAACTAATCGCTGATATATTTCACTAGATTTCGAACACGAAACACCCGCAACATAATCCAAGAAGACGTAACAAGAGTGTGTAGTTTGAAACTGATGGTTGAATAAAATACATCACAAAAACGATACATTCGAAATCCGATGTGAATCCTCCAAGAATGGCAGCAGAAGCGAAAAAAGAAGAAGCAAAGAGAATTAGGACCTCAGCCAAGTCACGATTCACAAGGAAACGCAATGAATTCTTGAAGTCCATCCAGGATAACAAAGGTATGGATGCGGTCAAAAGAACCTTTGCGGACTTACACGAAGCTTGGAATATTGTCGAAGGTAAGCATGACATTTACATGATACACTTAACCGAAGACGAAATAGAGCAGAATGAAGCATGGATAAATGAATTACAAGAACTGTACGAAGAAGCAGCGACTGCTCACGCACAGTACGTCAACGACCTAACCTTGCACGAGCAGAAACGAGTGGAAGAATTCCACAAACAAGAATCAATGAGACATGAACAAGAAAAACTAAGGCGACTATTGGAACAATTCAGTATAAAAAAGAAGTCCATGAGGACTATATTTGACACCTTAGTTGAACACGCACACGACGCAATGGAATCACAAAATAAGGACGTAAATACTCCAGAAGCTTTGCGCAAAACCGAAAGAGATTTAGATATCGCGCTAGCAGACTGTAAAGCAGTACATAACACAATGCTCGAGCTACTTGACTACGAAAACGTCGAAAAGGAAATCGAATGGATTCGAAACATGCACGCGCGCCATCAAGAGATCAGTGGCCGTATCGAAGCATTCATCTCTGCTAAAAGGGACGATAACAACGCGAAAGACAAAGGCAATCCGCTACTACTCGAAAAAATCAAAATGCCGTCATTTCACGGAAATGTAAGAAATTACCCACAATTTAAAACAGACTTTGAAAAACAAGTCATGCCGTCAATTAACTCTGAGAACGCCCCATATGTTCTCCGATCATGTCTGGGAAAAGAGCCCACCGACACGGTGAAAAGCGTCGACGACGATATTGATGCAATGTGGAAGAGATTGGACGAAAAATACGGTGATCCTGCAAAAGTCGCTGACGTCATAATGTGTGCAATCCAGAACATGAGACCTATCAGAGAAGGCGAAAGTAAAAAATTCGTCGAACTCATCAACGTCATCGACGACGGTTACAGAGACTTGAAAAGGTTAGGTTTAGAGAAAGAAATAACTACAACCAGTTCGGTGAGCATAATAGAAAGAAAGCTGCCAAATGATGTGAAAAGAGAGTGGGCGAAACTGGTAAGCTCCGAACAAAGTCCCGTCGATAAAAGAGACAAGTTTCCAAGTCTGTTAAGATTTCTCCTTGAACAAAAACAAGCAATAGAATACGAAAACGCAGAGCTACGCTCAAGCAGCAGCCTCCCACTAAGGGGCTCTCTTCATTACCTAGAGAAAAAGAATGACAAAGTCGCCATCTTTTTTTTTTTTTTTTTTTTTTTTTTTTTAAATATTTTTTTTTAAAATAACCTATAAATAAAATACCTATAAAAAAATATTATTATTATTATTATTATTATTATCCAGAAGGACAAAGTTCGTCACGCTATAAGAGAACCAAATGCCTATACCATGAAGGTGCCAATCACTGGACTAATGAATGCAGACTTTATCTCTCAAAGCCAGTACAGGAAAAGCTTGACACATTAAAGGAAAGAGGAGCATGCTGGTCCTGCTTAAGACGGGGTCACAGAATTCAAGACTGTACAAGCAAGAAACCCTGTGGCGTTAACGATTGCAAAAGGTTTCACCACAAAACACTACACGAAGAAGAACGGGACAAAGGATTGCCAACCGTCATCGCTTCCGCAAGCGGTTCTGCAAGTGTATGCAATAACAACGAAATTGAAACGTGCTTACTCCAAATACAAAGGATACCTACAAAGAATGGATTTGCAAACGTCTTGTGGGACACGGGAGCGTCATTATGTTTTATCACAAACGCAAAAGCAAGGGCGGAAAACCTTAAGGGTATCAAAACTCAGCTGTCAATTATTAAAGTTGGCGGAGAAAGTGAAAATGTGGACACCTTCAAGTACAAGCTTCCACTTATTGACAAGCAGGGCAAAACAGTCGTATTCGACGTTTACGGAATCGACAAGATAACCTCCCCCATTCCAGCAGTCAATATAAAGGGGATCTCGAAACTATTCAAAGACGTATCCGAAGAAGAACTAACAAGGCCCACCGGAGAAGTTGATGCCTTAATAGGCTATGAATACGCAGACTTCCACCCCTCAAAGGAACAAAGTTCTGGGCATCTACTTTTATTGAGAAATCAGTTCGGACGATGCGTAGGTGGAACACATCCAGTTCTGAAAGGAATCAACGAAAAGTCCTTCATTGGAACCATACACGCCCATCATGTCAAGATGGCAAGAATCGAAGATTTCTACAACATGGAGAATCTCGGAATACAATGTATGCCTCGTTGCGGTGGATGTAAGTGCGGTAAATGCTCACTCGGAAGCAACGCATACACAATCAAAGAAGAAAAAGAATTAACATTAATTGAGAAAAATTTGAGCTATAACACAAAAGAAAAATTATGGACGGCAGAATACCCTTGGATCAGAGACCCTTTTGATCTCCCAGATAACAGAAGAGCAGCATTCGGCATGCTTATATCAACCGAAAAACGACTTTCTAAAAACAAGACACACGCTGAAATCTATCAACAACAGATACAGGACATGATAGATAGAGATGTCGCTCGCAAACTTACACAAGAAGAATTACAAAAATACAAAGGACCTGCGCACTACATCTCACATCACGAAGTGTTAAAGCCAGATTCCAAATCTACACCAGTGAGAATTGTCTTTAACAGCAGTGCCAACTACATGGGTCATGTGCTAAACGAATACTGGGCTAAAGGACCCGACCTTTTAAACAGCCTTCTAGGGATCCTCATCAGATTTAGAGAGAATGAAACAGCATTCATTGGCGACATCAAGAAAATGTATCACACAGTCAGAACAGGAGTGATAGAACAACACACACACCGCTTCCTCTGGAGGAATATGGATGTAACTAGAGAACCGGACACGTATGTTATTCAAAGAGTTTCCTTTGGAGATAAACCTTCTGGCACTATAGCAACTGTTGCACTGCGAAAGACAGCAGAGATGGCTAAAGACAAATACCCACAAGCATCAAATCTACTCATAAACAATACATACATGGATGACATCATTAATAGCGTTGACAATGTTGAAACTGCCAAAAAACTCACGAAAGAAATGGAAACCATTTTGAGTAACGGAAACTTCAAAATAAAGGAATGGATATATTCATATGACAATATTGCTCCAGACCAGGACATTATACCAACGGACATAAAAACAGCACACGAGAAAGTACTAGGTGTTGTATGGAATCCAATTACGGATAATTTCTGCTTCAAAGTCAAGCTAAATGTCACACCCCAAAGCAAGAAACGACACCCTAAACCAAATCAAGGAACGACTACTAAAAATCCCAAGACTCTAACGAAGAGGCTAATTCTATCACAAGTCAACAGTGTTTATGATCCACTCGGATTAGCGAGTCCTCTGATTGTCAGGGCAAAGATTCTTATGAGACGATTATGGATTCACAACCCAAAATTGGATTGGGATGACCCTATACCCGACGAAGATCACCAAAACTGGAATAACTTCTTCCAGGATCTAAGCGAGATGGAAAAAAATCATGTCAATCGATGCACTAAACCTAAAGAAGCAACGGGAAATCCAATCCTCGTAATATTCTGCGACGGATCTAATGATGCATATGGCGCATGTGCTTATGCTAGATGGACACTTTCTAATGGAGACCACGAAACCAATCTTATCTTGTCCAAAAACCGCCTCACACCTTCCAAGAAACTATCAATCGACCGAATAGAGCTCTGTGCAGCAGTATTAAATAAAAGATTAAAAACCACAATTACCGAACAATGCAGGTACCGTTTCGAGAAATGTTATCACATCACTGACTCTCAAATCGTTCACTCCATGATCCAAAAGGAATCCTATGGATTTAATACCTTCGCAGCAGTGCGGGTGGGAGAGATCCAAGAAGGAACCAACACGAAAGACTGGTACTGGACCGAAGGTAAATACAACATTGCTGATTGGTTAACGCGTGGTAAAAAACCAACTGACATAAATCTCGACAGTAACTGGCAGAAAGGACCCGACTTTCTTAAGTTACCGGAAAGCGAATGGCCTATATCAAAGGAAACAACTGCACAACGACAACTGCCGGACACGTTAAAGGTTCTCGCGTCAATTAATGTAACGAGCCTCGCTAAAGAGAACACACTTGCGGACCGAATTAATATCAACAAATACTCGAATTTTGAGAAATTATTAAGAGTGACCGCTAGAATACTAGCACTATACAAGAGAACACCAAGAGTATCATTCCGAAATATAACCAAGGAACTGACAACTGAAGACATCGCAGATGCAGAACTATTCTGGATTAAGCATGCACAAAAGATAATGTATGAAGATATCAAAGGAGGAAGATATAAGCGACTCTGCCCTCGAAAATCTGACAACGGAATATATGTAGTGGGGGGACGCGGTCAACGATGGATAGAGATGAGTTACAACAAGCAAGAGCTCATCTTACTACCTTATGAACACCGATTTTCTAGACTTTACGCAGAACACATTCATCAAAGAGACCATCTTGGAGTACTATCCACAGCTAGTAAAATTCGATCAAGATTTTGGATAATTCGATTACTTAGACTGGTTAAAAGCATCAAAAACAACTGCGTAATCTGCAGAAAACTTGAGAAAAAACTTAGCGAACAAGTGATGGGAAAGTTACCCATCGAAAGACTGAAACCAGCGCCAGCATGGCATTTCACAGCTCTTGATTTGTTTGGACCCTTTAAGATTAAAGATGAAGTAAAGAAGAGAACGACGGGAAAGGCGTACGGTGTAATATTCAACTGTCTTACTACTCGAGCTGTCCATGTGGATATCTCACCAGATTACAGCACACAGAAATTTCTGATGGTATTGAGACGTTTTGTGTCCATAAGAGGTTATCCGTCAAAGCTATATTCAGACAATGGGCCCCAACTTGTATCAGCCAATGAAGAATTAAAAAGGATAATAAAGGACTTTGATCAAGAATCACTCAAACAGTTCGGAGTGACACAAGGCCTTCAATGGATATTCTCGTCTGCCGACGCTCCATGGCAAAATGGCACATCAGAGGCACTTATAAAATCGATTAAGAAAGCAATTACAGTAGCCGTTGGTGAGAGCGTGATGACATTCTCGGAATTACAAACAGTGTGTTTCGAAGCAGCCAACCTAGTAAACGAAAGACCAATAGGTAGACACCCAACCTCACCTGACGATGATTCCTATCTATGCCCAAATGATCTTTTACTTGGTCGATCGACCTCTCGTGTACCAAGTGGACCGTTTACACAAACGGAAAACCCGCGATATAGATTTGAATTTATTCAGAGAATCGTAGATAACTTTTGGAGAAGATGGACTAGAGAATATTTCCCCAGCTTAATCATACATCAAAAATGGCACACGTCCAAGAGAAACCTAAAACAGGGCGATATCGTTCTTATTCAAGATTCAAACCAGGTTAGAGGTCAGTGGAAACTTGGAAAAGTTTCTGAAGTGTTTCCAGGAGAGGATGACAAAGTTAGAAAGGTGCATGTAGTCTACAAGAACCCCAAAGCAGGAGAACCCTTGCACAAATATTCTGGAAGAGGATACGTTACAGTGGAAAGATCAGTTAACAGGCTGGTATTGGTAGTACCAGTCGATGAAAAGGACTCTATATAACTAAAATATTATAAAAGAAAAATATACTGAACATTAACATTTTTCATATTATAAATTTGGCGGGGGGAGTGTTTCGCTCTCTATTAATGAGATAATTGGCTCTGAATTAATTAAAGAATCTACGCACGAAAACGTAACAATGACTAATTAACAGTAATTAGGCCATAACGAGAAACAGCAAACACGGAGACAACCATCGGGTAAATATCTCTCTTTCTAAATATTGTAACTTATTTCACTGTATCTAAACTAATCGCTGATATATTTCACTAGATTTCGAACACGAAACACCCGCAACATAATCCAAGAAGACGTAACAAGAGTGTGTAGTTTGAAACTGATGGTTGAATAAAATACATCACAAAAACGATACAATGTGTAAGCAAGACTCATGTGTAAATGTTCTTACTCACCCAATCTGAGCAACTGGGTAGAGTGCCCAATCAACTTTGTAAACTTTATGGTGAAATTACTTAATAGACAACCAGGTTTATTTTCTTCACATAATTCATAATTAACTTTAGAGTTTAACTTCAAAAGGCAGTTATGTTCACCTTTCTCCCTGAAGGTTGTAAAGTGCCTGGCTCTGCGTTCGGGAGGGTTCAGGTTTTCCTCCTAAATATAAAAGGAGGTTTTTTTCCTGACGGGCAGCAGGCACGCCTGTTTACTATAGACTATTACTATTTTGCTATCCTGTTTAGATACAATTAGACGTAAAACTTTAGTGTTCTTTGTCAGCTGCACTAGCAAGGGCGGTGCAGCAGTTATTTGACTCCACAGTTCTATTCTATTCTTCTGTCTTACAGTAATTGTATTGTGTTGCTTTGGCCTCGGGTGGGGTTGCCCTCTCACTCGTTCGTCGTGCGGGCTGTGGCGGGTTTTCCCCCACCTTTGCTGGGATATTTCCTTGTTTGTCTTTCTTATGTCATCTTTAACTGATTGTTTTGAAATAAGGGATGGACCATTAGAAAAGTGATGGGGGGGGGGGGGGGGGGAATTTTCAGCTTGCACGATTTTTTTTTTTTTACGCCCATTGCTTGTGCAGGATTTTTTTTTTCGAGTGTAACCCTCTGCTCGAATTTTTTTAGGCAATTTTTTTTAGACAAATGCCATCCATTCTTACTTTATACCATGTTTTTGACAAATGTTGCTATGTTGATTCCCAAAAAATGTTGTTATTCTTCGATGTAATCCTATCGGGACTGGGGGTGCCCTGGAGCAATATGAAAGGTGGCAGCTAGAGTAAACCCACCAAAACCGATGTTATGATCACAAGCCATGTAAGTGGTTCCGGGGGCATGCTCTCCCGGGAAATTTTTATATTTTGGCCTTCTGAAATCGCTAGAAATACATCTAAAACCGTGACTGCTCACGTCAAGAAATTCATCAATAAACTGATGAATACCACTGTGGATTTTCTTGTAACTATATCAGTTTAAAGTCACTGAGATGACCCACCCCCTATGTGCATATAAAACCTACATGACCCTCCTTCTACTCTGGCCTACCCCCACCCCCTCTACTTATTGACCAGTATCTTAAAGACCATTTTTGTTCATTACATATTTTTTTAAAACATATTAAGAATGGCTAAAATCAAATGGCTAGTAATGTTATTTTATATCATGTTTTATACCATGCCATAGAAAATACAGCCAATCAGAATACAGGAAAGCCGTTGTGTATTCGACGGTATTCAACCCAACCTTCCCATCGTGCGCTGCGATCTTATTCTCGATGAAATTTAGTGAGCGTATTTTCTATGGCATGGTATAAAATAGTTACACAACACTTTCTCGTGGTATACTATGGAATATCCCACTTGTCACTTGTATTTTCTTTGTATACACACTCGCCTAAAGGCTCGTGTGTATACCGAGAAAATACAAGTGACTCGTGGGATATTCCATATTAGTATAAATCTACTCTCCCTGTTCTCGCTCGCTCTCCTCTTCTGTGTGGGTGGGCCGTCCTGTCGCCGCTCCTCGTGGCCTTCGCGGGGCGCCGGTGCCCCGCCTCCCGCCGCGCGCCCCGCCCCCGCCCGCCCCTGTCCTCGCCGCCTCCCCGCCTCTCCGCGCTCTCCGGCGCGCCCCGCTGTCTCCTCTCGCCCCTCGTCTCTCCCGGCCCTCTCTTCTCTCTTCGCTCCTCGTTCTCTTCCGCGCCCGGCCTGCGTCTCCGGTCGGTTCTCTGGCCTCTGTTGTCGTCGGTCTCTTCTCTTCGCCGCCCTCCTCCGCCTCTTCTGTAGTATACCACTCGAAAGCGTTGCATAGCTAGTATATACTGATTGTTTTTTCACGCTTGTCAACAGCAGTTTATATCGTATGGCTTACATATGTCGATGTAAAAGTTTTTATACAATAGCCAGAAGGGAAGACTTAAAAGTGAATTTTCTATAACCATCGGCATATGGGAAGAAAAGTTTTGCTTGTCGAGAGGCCAGGCTGAATGCAATTTGCTATGAAACTAGAAGTTGAGCGCTGGAGGCGCTAGTCTGTAGGAGGGTCTGGGGGCATGCTACCCCAGAAAATTTAAAAATTGCTATTCTTAGCATTCTCCCTGATATATTTCGTCGGAAAGTTGTTCTTGTCAAATGTTAAAAGACAGGTGTTTTTATTGCTTAATTTTTTAAAGTTGGGTCACAAAGCACGTTGTGGCCCAACGAATAAACCACAAAACGCTTTATGGATTAACAGATATGCTGGAAAGCGTTTAATAACAAAATCATTTTTCTTCAAAACTAATTGACCTATTGGCTCGTGATTATTGGGTTTATTACCAGTCACGAGTACAAAACAAAATACCAAGTTGTACTAGGGTAAAGTCAGGCCACGACACGTCTGCTTGTACGTACACAAAATGTGGGGTTGGTTTGTTAGTGTGATGATGTTCATACATATAACAAGCTCCCCCGGAAAATTTGAATTTTTTGGAGCATTAAAAACGCTATTTTAGGGAATTCTGGGGGAAATTTGAATGGTGTTTTTTATAATATATCCTTGACATTTTACCTAAAAGGTTAAATCTCCTTCTGCAAGATTTTTTTTTTTTCAGTCTCGGCATGCAATAATTTTTTTTCGTACATTTTGGCTTGTATGAATTTTTTTTTGTTTTTTTCCCCACCCCTTATCACTTTTCTAATGGTGCGTCCCTAAAACGGCCACACCTGTGGCCAAAATATCCCAAATGGGAATGTCTGTTTTTGTCCCAGCAAACAGAGCTCAGCCAAAGCTGCACAAATGCCTTACCAATAAGTATGTTTTCATTAATTAAGAAGGAGCAAGATACATAAAGTTAATTACGTTCCCGTAGCATTAGAAAAAGTCGATGATGTACTACTGTATTAGAAATAAAACTGATTTTAACAGAACTGCAGAGAGAACGGGACATTTATTGTTATTTATATGAGGCTCAAAAAGACTTTTACCACTTTCACTAACGTGTCCGACATTATAAAAGATTGAAAACTCGTGCATCGAATCATATAGACCATTTATAGTGTAGTGTTTGTACACTACACTAATGGAGTTAGTTTAGTGGGGAAGCGAATTCCGCTACGCCAGACGTTAACAGTTAATCGCGCGGTGAAGTGGAACAGGCACGTAGACATACATATGCAAATTAGACTGGAACTGGCTTGTTATTGTCCACGAATGTTCTAAAGTAATGGGTTAAAAAATTCGCGACAAGGCTCGAACGCGCTCCGGACAATTAATTTAGGAAGAAAGGTACTCGCAACATAAGATAAATGTACTTCACCAAAATGATAAAAAACTTACAGCCAGTGTACAACTCCGTGAGATGGTAACAGATTCACGCGAGTAATAACGCAAACAAAATACTTGATGTAAGACTTCTAAGTGGATTCCGGAGATACCGGCAGTAAAATGAGAGGACATTTAAAACTTATAAAGGATACACGTCACGCAAGCTAACAGTAAGAGATTAAACTTTGAGCTTGCTGAGACGTCAGCCAGGTAGCAGGTTCATACGGACATCATTAGTGAAGAATGTCACAAGGCTAAAAACCTCCCTTCTTTAGTCACTAAGGTGATGTGCTTAAGTTTTATTTAACAAAATTTATAGTTTGCTAAGTGATGCCATTTAACTAGCTACCTCCCTTGGTCACTTCAAGATCTGATAAACCGTTTTTAACATGTTGGGGAAAATTCTTCTTTAGACAGATCACGTTATTAAAGAACGTGGCAGAATGACTCGAATTATTTTCAGTAAGTAAGCTACCTTCTTTAGTCATTGAGGTGATGTGCTTAAGTTTTTTTTTTTAACAAAATCAATAGTTTGCCAAGTGATGCCATTAACTACCTCCCTTATTTGCTGCAAGATATGAAAAACCGCTGTGAACGTGTTGGGTGAAATTCTTCTTTAGACAGATCATGTTCCCAAATGACATGACAGACGTGTCTCGTCTAACAATTGCCAACTGACGACGAGTCACGTGACAACTCTCTCAAACACTACACTGTCTGTACGGACCGCTCGTTAGTTAAACGAAATACATAAAATAAGCGCCGAATCGGGACTGCGGCGCTTATTCGAGGGCGGCGCATATTAACTTTTTGTCCCAAATGCGGCGCTTATTCGAGGGCGGCGGTTATTCGGGGGCGGTGCTTATTCGAGTAAATACGGTATCCAAGACAAAGCGGCAAAACGTCGTGCCCAAATACACCTCTTTCTGGGGAAGAAAAACGTTTAACAAAATTTGAGGGTGGTATTTTACATCGCAATATGTTTAAGACAGCCGTCAGAACAGCTGGGTAGGAGACCTTAGTATAAAACAAAACACCATCCAACCTGGAATACCAAATAAATCACAAGTGCACCGTAAAGCAGCACTTTGTGAAATGAAAAGAGCTCATAATATAAAATAGATGGCTGCAAAACAAAACTACCATAAAAAAAAAAAAAAACATTACTTTTAACAGTGTGAGCTATCTTTGCCTAAACGGGTAGAATACCCAGGCATACACTAAACTTAAAATCAGCGATGTGCCAAACAAAAACGGCTCAAATTATGCACTTGCTTTCAGTGTTATGTGCATAGCGGCTTTCTATCGACATCCATCTTTCGACGTGCTAAACAAACAACGCAGATCGAAATCCGTTAATCACAGCTTACTAGCATGACTTTCTGAACTTATGACATCATTTGCATGAAACAAACACCTGTATGCATCGGTTTTGATTGGCTCATTTCAAACAGCACATCAAAAGACGTTGCCAAAAGGCGATGTAAAAAGATGGGCCTAGAAATGTTGCTATGCACGCAACACCAAAAGGCGGTGTAAACTGTTGCCAAATACACAGAATCAGTCAATCTTCAAACTCAATTTGAATTGGTAATAAATGCCCTGGGGATGAATTAATGATATGCAAATTGTTGTATAAAAGAGTAACTCTAGTCCAAAACATCGAGCTGTTGGCTACAACCCACCCGCCTTGCAAGGAAGCCGGTTTTAAAAAGTCTTCGCCACCTACCTGGTATCTACCGAGCCTGCTTTAGGCTTGTCCCAGGCCAGAGCGATTTTCATGTCATGAATAACAATACCCAGGGCAGAATATTACGCGATAGAAAATAGTATCAGAAAAAAAAAACACATGTGTTTGGTGTTGATTGAGCTCTGTATGCTAGGAAATGAGACAATAAATCCCATTTGGGAGTATCTCTTCCCTTGCTGAGAACTTTAGTGAAAAACGATTAAATTCACAATTGTCTCACTAAAGAACAGTGGAGGAATACTCCGGAAGACAGAAATAATTCCCTACAGGATGCTGGCAGATGATTTTGTCACAAGCTAAATAAAAGAAAAAAAAATGTCTTAATAAAAATCCTTTAAAATGCACCCAATGTGAATTGAATTGAAGCAGCCGAGGGCCTAGTTTGCTTGTCAGTAATTACCTCAATGACATTTTAACACCTTTCTTTTGACGTTAGTTGTCTTAAGTACGAAGGTAATAAATATTTTAAATAGCAGGCAATGAAGTGTTTGTTGACTGTTAGGTAAAGGAAGACGGAAATACTTATTGTGTGGTACCAACTTAAATGTCGCGACATTTGGGAGCCGTAAATTTGAGTAGGGTTTAATTTTAATTACTATTTCGTGGGCTATTTTGATGATTGACAGCTGTCAATCCCGACTATGCATACGTAGTAGCCCATAACAGATGTCTTAGGATCATTTCTCTGGTATTTTCACGTCTAAAAACGGAGAAGTAAACAGCTACCGAGTAATACTCGAAAAAAATAGTGCTCCTTGTTTAACAGACAGTGAGCATGAACAGAACAGCTTTTTGCCAGTTTGTATTACTCTTTGGATTTCTTATATACACCGACTGGTTCGTATTGTCGAGAACAAAGACTTGCGTTAACAGAGAAGATGTATTTAAATGTAAGTAAATTAATACAAAGTCGATGTTTTGTTAATGCTTTACAATTTTACACTCGAGCGAACTATTCCTTAATAAGAAAGAAAACCTTGAGTCTGTCTCTTCTCGGTACAAGTCCACTATGGGGCACAACATATATGCATGGAGTTGCATTATATAAATTTTTGACATTGAACCTTGGCGAAATTTCCATTCATTTTTAGCCAAAAAAATACACGGTGCGTTTAAACAGTGGTTTGTTGAAGTTATTTGTATATAAAACTAAAGGGAAAAATAACACTTTTACCTGCTGATTGTCTTTCAACTCGAAACATTCTCTTTATTCGCCAATCGCTTATAAAAGTTTTTTTCTCTGTATTTAACAAAGAAACTACCTAACAACATGCACAACCTGGATAACTGAAAGGTGAAAGATGTCATAACCTTTAAGAAAAGTCGGTGTGCGGTTTGTTTCAAATCGTCGTGTAAATTTACGTTGAATAAAATACAAAAACGACGCGAAGTTTTGAAAGTATGGCGATCGAATGTTTGACGGAAAGTCTCGATAAATATAGACATTGACATTGTTTTATTTGAATAATGTCAACTCAGGGCCGGGTTTTACGCTTTAAACACACTGTCTGCGTTTTATTGGCGAATATTTGTATTTTTCCCGCTCTTGCTATTGCACAAAGTGAGTAGCGTTAAACCAATGTATTTCTTTTGCCTAGCTCCTCAACGGCAATTTAACATATGGGTTTTTATTTTCTAGGGTTGAAATAGTAGTAGTAGTAGAAGTCTTCATTAAGATGCTAGTCACAACAGACGTGTGGCTTTACAATAAAAAACAATAGGTGCCACAAAGCTTATATATTAGGTGAACACAACAACATGTATTTTGCTTTTCGTTTCCCATTTTTTACCTCAGTTTTTTCAGTTGACGGTTCGGATATTGTTATGAATGGAGCTGGAACAAAGTGAAGCTAGATGAAAAGAATGTAAAATTTAATTAGCGGTTACATGTTTCATCTTACTTCTTAGGGACGGACTAATATTTTTTGGAGGGGGGGGGGGATGAAAAATATTGAAAAAAATTGTTTGCAGGGCCTGGAAAGACAAAATAAATTGTTTGCAAACACGATATGTATAGCAAAAAATAGTAAGAATTTCGAAAAAAAAAAAAATGATTGCAGAGGTGTATAAACTAAAAAAAAAGTTTGCAGAGGAAAAGTTTGAGGAAAAGTTTTCATCCCCTCCCTCCTCCAAGAAAATAATGGTCCGTCCCTTAGTAAAAGTTCTATATGTAAATCCCACAGACTGTTTGACTGTCTGTTTTTATGACAGGGTAATTAAGGGGTGAGTTTTACCATCAACAGGGAGAAGTGACTGAGGTCTATTACATCTCCAAATTTAAAGCAAGAATTGTTACCCATTACACATACATAATCGATTTTTGAGCGGCACATAAAGTGTGTATATAAATTGGTTTTTGGTGTTAATGGGCTTAATGATTCTGACCTACCTCTTAATAGATTGCAGGTGTTGGATAGAAACAGTCGCCCTTACATCGCTGACAACAAAAACCATTAAAAAAAGTGAAAGGAAATACCCACACCTACATCCCTATATCTCTCTGGGTTTTTATCTTCCAGGTTTGAAACAGGTGGCATGCAAAGCTTAAATTAGGTAAACACAACAACACGTATTTCGCTTTTCGTTTTCCCCCCTTTTTTCCTAAATTTTTCAGTTGACGGTTCGAGTATTGTTATGAATGGAGCTGGAACAAAGTGAAGCCAGGCGAAAAGAATGTAAAATTCAGCGGTTACATGTTTCATCTTACTTCTGAGTTAAAGTTCTATATGTAAATCCCACCGACTGTTTGACTGTCTGTTTTCATGACAGGGTAATTTAGCGGTGAATCTTACCATCAACAAGAACAAGTATCTTCAGTCGTTAGTCTGAGGTCTATATCATCTCCAAATTAAAAATAAAAATTGTTTTTTATTACCCACAGCCACTTACACAAAAGGCACTCGCTGTATATGATCTTGAAGTGTGTAACTTCAGGTCAATATCTTAAGTTGACTTACATGTAGTGACGTGATATCGAATAACGTCTTCATTTTCTCTTTCCCTTAGTGCCTGAAATGGTAACCTTCCCAACCTTTGAAAATTTATTCCAATTTTTAAAGGCGCCAAAACATATTTATAAGCACCAATTAACCGTCTATCGTCAAGAAAGAATTATCTTTACTGTGAACCATCAAAGCTAGCCCCATTGCGTACCTCCCAAATTACCGTAATTTGGAATCAGCAAAAAAAAAGGAAAAACTATTGTCCCCTTTTTAAGTGGCACATTTAGTGTGTGTATATGATAGATGATCGTGAAGTGTTTAACTTCAGGTCGACATCTTACGTTGACATGCGTGACGGGATATCGAATAACACATTGATTTACTTTTTGTCTGAGTGCCTGAAATAGCAGCCCACCCAACCTTTAAAAATTAATTCAAATTTTTAAATGCTCATACATCGCAGATAACATATCCCATTAAAACGTGAAAAAATACCCACAGCTTCATCTAGATCTGTAATCAGCCTTCCACGCTCTAAAAACGTTCTATTCTTTCTAAAGAGTTGATCGATTTTTGAAATAATCATTTTATTTGAGGATTGCTTTTGGTCATATTTTTGTATATTTTTTTACCTACAACACAGGGTTGTTAATATTTGAAAGTTAAATAAACAATCTGGCGAAAAAGCGAACGCGCGGTGTTCGTTTCGATTAATACCACGGACGAACAATGATTATTTATCCTGTTTGCCATGCATTGCAATTGCTTTCACCTGCTTCAGAGTTTTAAGCGTTGGGCTTAATAAAGTTTCCGGTAAATTTTGTCTTAGATTAGTTGAGCGTTAATTTCTCGTGGAAGAAATAAAAACTAATCAAAAATAGGTTGATATCCAGAACCCAGCTGCATAGCTGAAACTTTCATATATTGTGTACACGTGTTCCGTGTAGTCAACGATGATGGCTAACTTGTCTGTGATAGCCTATTTCATCGCAAAATTATTACACCCCGAATAAGGCCTTCTTACAAACTGCTAGAGCCGAATTGAATATCCAGCATTATAGTCTTTAAGAAGGACAAGTACTTAAACAAAAAGCGCGGCTTATTTGTCTGCACGTAAGAGCTGCCAGCCTTCAAATTAAAATGGAGTGAAACGACTTCCCTTCTTTCTCGAAACTCAATTCATAATTTTACAAACCAAAGCATGTTCATACTAGTGACAGTCTGGTTTCTCTTATTTTTTTCTTCATAATATCAGTTCCTTTACTATGTGGCTGATTATTGCCACTTTAAGACAATAATTGATATCGGAGTTCTGATAAGACATGCGTGCGTCAGGATAATTAACAAATAAAAAAGCCTTGGCCGTGCTTTGTTCTGTTTTTACACACAACAAAACACTCACAACATCTCTAACCCAATAAAGCACGCAAGGAAGTGACGAGAGCACGAAAGAAGTGTAATAAAGTTTTACTTAAAAATTTAGAGAAATTGGATTTAAACAAGATTTAATCTCAGGATGCGCGCGCGGAATGGCGTGATGGATCGTACGTAACGGCGTCAAAATCTTTTGATCTACAAATTCTTTTTTTTTTTCAAAAACGCGTCTGAATTTTTGAAATAAAAGCACGTTTAGCACTACTTGACGTCTTATTATTAATTTTTGATAGAGCTGAACCACTCAAACCTTGAAAATTCTCCTCGGTTTGCTAAAACAGCGAGATTTAAAATGATCCATAAGCTGCACGCACACGCAAACGATAAAAGATGGCGAGACCACTCGTAAGCAGCGTGCTGTATACTCTCTTAATATACAATCTTCGTTCACTGTCCAAAATCCACGCGCGCCATTGGTTAAAATAGATCACGTGATTTTGCTTTACCTGTCGTCAGCAAACTCCGCCCACAGTGCAGTATTGACAATAATGCACAGAAATCGTGCATTATTGAAAGTGTTTTAAGCTTCAAGGCTTGTATAAGTGGAAGAAAAATATATTCCTCAAATAATCAACGATCCAGTACCAAACAAAATCGAAGAGCGACAACAATTTGAAGCGCTTTCATGTTCAAAGGTAAACTTCAGCTGAATAAATTCATTTTTGTGTGCGATTGACTTGCTTGTTGCTTGATTGTAAAAGCCATCGACTTGCTTTGAACAAGCTTCTCGCTGACTGTATTTATGAACGACCACAGCTGATGAACGATTTTATGAACCATTTTAAGCTTTATTTCTGTACGGCTTATTTGTGATTTTTATATCATTTAAGCTTATTGATCTAATCCTGTGTAATTATGTACTACACTATTTACTTTTCAACATTATATTGTTTGAAGTTCGTTAATCGCTTGCAGTGTACTCAGATTGTATATTAAAAGGGTTAGAGTCTGTCCGTTCGTGTTTTGTTGACAAATACACGCACTTGCTGGCCTCACAATAAACTCGAAATTTTCAATACTGCGCACGCCTCGTGCAGTATTAAATTTTCTCGTTTATTGTGCGACCAGCGCGTGCGTGTATTTGTCAACAAAACACTCACAACAGTATCTAACCCATAAATAAAGCACGCTGTTTAAACCAATCAGAACGCTCGTTAGATTGTCACTTTATTATAAATAGAGAATATTACACGGTGGTGAAGAGGTATTAATTGTATCGGTTCGAGTGGCAGAAGCAAAATCTCACGAGTGAGCCCAAGCAACGAACGAGTGAGATTTCTATATGCCACTGACTTTGACTCGAATCCGATGCATTAAGGCCGATAGTTTTTAACTGCTTTTATCTTCTTCTTTACAGCGTCTTCCACTTTGTGAAATTCCCTGCGGGTAATTTCCTCTAAAAACCAAGAAATCGTCAAGGTTCTCATTATTGTGTTCTCGTTTGTTAAGTCTTTCAAAAAGCTCATTTTTTTTCGTCGATTGCTCAGTTAAACAAAATTAAACCTGCTTGTCGATGCTTGCTAACAACAAACGACACAAGAGACCAAGTTTATTCAACAAAGTAGAAAAGGCGCAAATCGTGACGTCAGTAAGCGATATACCACTCGCAAGTGTGAGATACGGAAAATAAGCCAATCGGGTCCCGGTGGAGTGGCGTACGGAATCTACGAGTGGTTTAGTTCCTAGTACGATACATTCTCTTTCCTTTGTTCACCTTCATGAATATTGGAATTTATCCTTACGCACACAATGTGTTTTCGGAACTTAAATATTGCGTATACTAATATCAGGTCGTTTAATTTACATTTCAGTTCCCAGAGCGCCCCCCGTTGCCATCCACATAGCGGAATTTCCGGATAATAATGTCAAACCTGTTGGCTACAACCTCACATTTGTTTGCACTGGAAACCGTTCAAGGGAAGGTGACACACTTGTACAGAACGCCGAACAGCCGTTTCTGATACACTTGTTTTTTAGACGTCGAAAGGTTAAAAAATGTGGGGGCCGCTATTCTGACAGGGAGGATACCAAAACCTGTAAAATTCATATCAAGGAAGCCTCAAGAAACAATTCTGGCGAGTATGGTTGTACGGTCTCAAATTTAATGAAATGTAGCATAGCGGTACTGACTTTAAATTTAGAAGGTGAGTATCTTTTTTTATGAATGACAGCTATTTAAAATTTAAAACATCGGTTAAAAAAGTGCCTTATAGAATTGTTCTTATAATTGAGAGAAAAAAAAATCGTTTTTTTTTTTTTTTAGCCTTCCATTTTGGGGAAGAAAAGAACCGTTTTGGTAAGAAAGCGTGACATCTGCCATCTTGAATCCGCCGTCTTGGATTTCACTATTTCCTTAGAAAGTCAAAAAATAACGAAAATGGATACAAAATTACCCCAGAATGCCAATAGCATGTAAAAATAAGCAACTCGTACATAGTTAACCAAAAAATGCACAAATAAAAAAAATAAATAAAAAAGAATTATGTCAAAAATGACAATTTTTGGAAAAACATGCCTGTCGTTATGAAATTGCCCTTTTTTGATATTACAAAATTTATGCGAGGAATAAATGAGCGGCTTTTATAATTTTAAGCATCATAGAGTGATTCCCCTTTTCAAAATTACGAAAAAACCTTTATCACCAATTGCTGGCATATCTTCTTGTAGAACCTTCGAAACCAAGATTTGTAATTCATCCAAACGCTCAAGACAATGTTTTAATTGGAAAGAAGGCGAATTTCAGCTGCGAAGCATTAGGAATTCCCAGGCCAGTTATAACTTGGTTGAAAGATGGTCGAAGGATACCTAAAGACAGCATCAAAGTCGAGAACAAGACATTTTCACTGTTGACAATTGAGTCTGTCGAACTGAAAGATCAGGGAGAGTATTGGTGTGAGGCTAATAGTAGTGAAGGATGGAGTCGATCAGCTGTGGCCAACTTAACAGGTGAACAATGTATGGTTAATTTTCAGTTTAAAAGCCCTTTTACATGAACGTGTTATTCGAGATATCTAGATATCTGTTCTATCCGAACCATTCTATAGCTTATAAAGCCACCAAATTTTTTTCTTACAGCAATAAGGCTTATGCACACTGTCCCAATATCAATCCAGCGTAGCGACTTATATATTTACCCATAATTCTAAACGCACGAATAACCTAAAAACGCTTATATATATAGAAATGCACATAAAAGTTTTAAAAACTATAAAATTAATTTAGCATACGCAATGTTGTTAGTACAGGGGCAAATTTCGGGGGGGGGGGGGGGGGGGGCGGGTGTGAAAAGATGACTTCCATGTGCCGGTTTTTTCGTGCCCCGGCAATGCTAAAGATATCATTCAAATTTGTGTTATTTTAAGATCGGGTATTTGAAAGGAATAAACGTCACGCTAACAAATCAGCGCGGCGGAAGGAGCTCTCTGTCAATCGTAATGTATAATAAATCCAACTGTCAGTCATAGTATAAAAAATTTAACTAGTATTATTCTTGACAACAGTTATCTGGAAACCAGTGTTTTCAATTCATCCTATGGACGTCTTTGTGGAAGAAGGGAGTGATGCCATTTTTAAATGTGCAGCAACTGGTTCTCCACGCCCTAAGATTTCTTGGTTAAAGAATAACTCACTTATCCCAAGTCCCACCCTGATTCAGAACGGAAGTACCTCATATTTGGTTGTCCATGCGGTTAAAAAAGAACAAAACTATGGAATGTACAAGTGCGTTGCAGTGAATCTAGCAGGAAAGACATCGTCAAAGGCAGGAAAACTGACATGTACAAAGGCAAAGGCAGCAGAAATATCTACCGTAGACACGCGCCAACGTGCTGGTAAGAGTTGATTTCGATGCCAATTTCCGACATGCAGGATAATTTATAGAGAAACATCTTAGCGTCCAGTCTAAATATTGCAGTATCCCCACGCCATATTTTTTCTGTATCAAGTGAGCGTATGACTGCATGTAACATTGTTATGATTTTCTGCAGTTGCAATTCACTGTATTGCATACAGTAATAATGTCCTTTTCCTTTTTTATTTGTTTCCCGATGTTTTTCGTATGTATAATTTCTCCAAGGAGAAGCATGTTTGACATGCTACCTGTTGTTTTGAATTTCTTAGTTACCGACAACATCAAAGGTTCATCTCGCTCTCTGACAATCGTTTGGGCCTCGGTGGGTTCAGTGGTCTTCGCTATCATACTGGTGGCACTTGTTTATATGCTGCGGAGGTTCTGGTGTAGGACAAATATTAACAAGCCTGATGTTAAGGTAAGCCAAGTAGTCTCCAACTCTTAACTCTCAGACAATCAAGGGTGAAGCGGGTGGGTGTGGGGTTGATGAAATCTCTGCTTGAGGTTAAAAAGGGATTTACTCTATGATTATGGTACTTTCGGTAGCTTTTCATTCATCCATCGCAGAAATTTAGTTGTGCCAACCGTGTGTCCATCTTGTTTATTTTGACGATACCATGCTAGCCTCATGATAATACTCAGTTTTGGCTAAATATCGTCTTTTTTACACAAAGTTTGGATTTTTCAAGTTTTCTGGTGCAAAATTGAATAATTCGTAAAATTTACATTAAATTAGCATTCACTCGGCCTTCATGAAAACCAATGTAATTGATAGAATTCCGAGGTTAAATAAAGTATCACTCACACTCACTTTGTTTTTGCATTAATTCCCACCGTTTTCTGACTTTCTAAAAATATAGTGAGATCCAAAATGGCAGATCCATGACGGCCGGTACAGCAAGCTAAGGGCTTTCTACTTAATGAAAATTTATTTTGCTGTGACCTTACGGTCTCAACAACTCCATTTCTACCTACCTGTACCACAGTGGGGGAAAATATTTGCGTGTTCGTCCGAACGTTAAAACAATGGTTTATTCAGGTTCTTCTAAGTAATTATTTTCCGAAATTTTTTCCATAACATAGTACTGCCTAAACTTTGCTGTTTGCTGGGTTGTAAATATTTCTAAAAAAAGGCAACTATGGAGTTGGCGATAATTTGGCCAAGCTTACGGCTTGGCCATTTCTTTTCTTATCATTAAATTAACATGAAATCAGAAACTTAAGTATATATAAAAAAAGATTCAGTTGCCAATAAGGTTATGTCGGGGAGTAACCCACCAAAAAATGGAAAGGAAGGACTTGACTTAGTCTCACTGGTGGATTAAGGGAGGACATGGGTTGATTTTATACACAGTGTACCACTTCAGTAGCCTGCAAAATGCTTCACATGCAACTGTATTGCATGGAACACGAAGGAAAACTATAAGTGTCAAAGGAAAAACAAAGCACGTTCGAACTTCAAATAAGGCTAGCTTTTAAGAAGTTTTGGTGCACTGTTAAACTTAGTACTGAGGCTAAAAATATTTCACAGATAGCTGAAGGCCAAGACGAGTTTCTGTTGCTGGAGATAACGCGGAATACATTAGCCGACCTGAGAGACGACCACAATGGTTTAAGATTCCAAGAAGTTAACCAATCTACCAGAGATACAAACGAAGTCGCTGATGACGAAACGTATTTGAAAGAAATGGGAATTAACAGGGACTGGCAAATTCCTCGAGAAAAACTGGAGATTACAAGAGAGACACTTGGTAGAGGAGAGTTTGCAATGGTAAACAAGGGTTTCTATCTGAGGCGAGACGGCAACAAATTACCAGTGGCTGTCAAGACTCTGAAAGGTTTGTGCTTCATCAAGGTATAATGAGCGTATCACTTCAAACGTAAAAAGGTAAAGTGTGTATCGGGACAGTGTCCAAGAGTAGTAATGTACTACACTCGAGGCAAAAAATTTTGCCTTAAGATAGTACAAAATATACACTTCAAAAATACCAATCTAAACAAAACAAATCTAAAAACTCTAAACATCTACAAATAAAAACAAACTCAACCAGTCAACATCAAAAAAAACAACACCCATCACATCTCTAATCATTCCAAACTCCTCTCTTTATTCTTATCTAATCTAATCTTCATCTCCAACCGTATTATCACACATTCTATTCCCTCTATTATCTTCCCTCTCTTACTTCCACTACCCTTCATCTCTTTTCCTTCTTTCCTCATCTTTTCTTTTTTTTAACTTGTAGCTCGGCCCTGCCTTCCTTCTTTTCTTTCTCTTCCCCCCTCTTACTACTCTACCTATATATCTAATCTCCCTTCTTCATTTTTTCTACTCCCTCCCCACTTTCTCCTCCCCTCCCTGTCTTCTCTCCTTCTCCCTCCCATTCTACCTTTTTCATCCCATTTTTCGCTTACTCCTTTTCACCTTCCCTTCTAATTTCTTCCTCCTTGGCTCCAGCTGCCTTTTGGGGTCTGCTTCCTAACCACCTTCTTTTTAAGTCCATTTTACCTACTTTCATCTGGTACCTATCTTTTCTACCTTTCTCTGCGTTCCGCCCCCCCCTCTTTGTTCTTTCTTTTCTCCCACTTTTTTTTTCTAATTCAAGCTGATTTCACCAACATTAAATTCTCCTTTTTCGTCCTTGGGGCGCAAACTCCTCTTTGGGTTGGTTGCTTTTTGCTCTCCTTATTGGCATTTCTTTTTTTTTGGCCTTTTCTCTTTGCTTTTCTTCCTCTCTTTTATTTTGTTTGTTTGTATTCTTTTTGGCCCCTAATTCCTTATTCCTGCTGGATCCACTCTCGCCGAGACATCTCCCCACTATTAGCGTTTAGTTTATATCTGTTTGGGTCTCTTCCTCCTTGATATGCTAATGGTAAGGGGCTGGTGACCCTGCTTTCTTCCTCTTTAATTTACATCCCGCCCGCCAAGCTGATTTGTAGTCACATGTTCTTTTAGCTCGTTTAGCGCCTTAAATTATCAACTGATCTGAACTGTATCTGTGCGGTCTTTCGGCACACAAATAACTTTCTTCTGTCCTGGTCATCTAAATCTCCTTTTGAAGTAATCGGCGTATCTGAACTGTATATTGAACTGGAGTTGCATTGGGAGTATTCTCTTAACGATTAGAGGTATAAAAATTAATATTACCTTCCGCCTCAATCCTGATAGCGCTCCTTGGTCGGATCTACAAAACTATTTTTTCTACTGCGACTAACTCGAGGAGGTTCTTAACGAAGTAACTTTATGAGATTATCCACGTTCCTCTATCTTGGCTCTGCTCAATACTTATATGCCTTGTTGCTCCTCTAACTGACTCGACGCAAAACTTTCTCATCTACTTGCCGTTTATGGGCTGACGTGCTGGGACCACTCCGATTGTATCAGTTTTTTAATATTATATTTTATCACGCCTTCTTTTTACACCTATCCTGAAAATCTATTGATGACATACAGTCTTTCATTT
Source organism: Oculina patagonica (assembly GCF_052425735.1). Classification (NCBI taxonomy): domain Eukaryota; kingdom Metazoa; phylum Cnidaria; class Anthozoa; order Scleractinia; family Oculinidae; genus Oculina; species Oculina patagonica. The sequence goes on along the minus strand of NC_135769.1, from coordinate 10,513,943 downwards.
TTCTGTTGGTGTCTACAGGTGAGGCATTACTTCTGTAGATTGGGGATAGTGCCTTTTGCTCTGCATTCCCCTCCTCATATTCCTGCCTTTCCATTATAAGGTCTCCGGCTTTTTCTGATGCCCTTTTACCCAGTTTATCACCTGCATGAGAAATACCTGTTATTGCCTTCTACCTGGCGTACAAAATCGAAGAATAACGTATTCTCCCATTGCCACTACTGGATGTGACCTACGGGCTCGAGCTGGGCTGCGTCCCGCCATACCGCTGAATCTTGCAGTACTCGACATATACTTTTACCCTTGGTCGTAGTAGATTGATTGGCTGGTGTTGTTGTCAAAATCAATAGAGATGGGATATATAGGGTATCCTCTGGATCTTAAAAACAATCAGGGAAAGTTATATATCTAACTATATTTAATCACTGTTATTGGAATTAAATTTAATATAATTAACTATATATATTGGTAATGCTACAATTTATGGCCTGTGATTAGAAAATTTTGAGAGTATCCCTTGATTTTTAAACATAATTTCCATTATTATTAGTAAATTATATACTTTTATATTTTGTTTATTTATAGTGACTTTAAAATGGTCTTGCACCTATATTTAATATGTGTTTCTGCGTTAGAAGTGATCAACAATTTTTTGAGAGCTGTAACAAAACCACTCAAGTTTACTGGCTACCGTTTATTCAGCGCTTCTTTTACTCTCCGCTTCAGAACAATATAACCGATCTTCTTTATATTGCTTTCTCAAAACTTATTGTAGTTCTTGGTTTCTTTGGTGTCATTCAGCGACAAAATACTCGACCAACGTCTAGTCAATTACAACTAATAACACCTCACTAGAGAATACTTCATATCAAAATATTGAAATTCTATTCTTCTAAAACTTTTAAAGACTATTGGTGGGAACTAGGAAGGCTCCTCCTCAACACTCGGTATTGCCCTCTCCCCCTACCAAAATAGCCATGAAACCAATCCACTAACAGAAAAAAAACTTCATTAAAAATAATAGAGCCTAAAAGGGGGGCTAAAGCTTACTATTCCTGGAGGCAAAAAATAAAAAATCACCATTAATTGAAAGACAACGACTGCGATTCTTTTTAATATACACGCGAATATAGATATTTAATAAGCCTCGAGGTGAAAGTGACCGGAGTCGGCTAGGCCTGGATAATGAGAGATAGGGCTGCCTGAGACGGCGAGAGAAAAGATAGGCCGAAAAAACAAAATTAATTTTGGCGGCCTTTCATGCACCGGCAAACGAGCTATGTTAGTGTTGAGGATAACAAAGTAAGGACTGAAATTGATACCAAACTTGCTACTAAGGCTGACAAATCGTACGCTGATAATACATATTTAACGAAGAAATCAGGAGGTGTCTTAGCTCAAAGCCTTAAAAACAAAGCAGACAAATCGTACGTTGATAACAGTTTTTTAAAGAAGGTCGTAGGACGCGTTTTGACTCAAAAAATTCTAAGCAAACTTGATATTCAAGGTAGTAACATGATGCAGGCAAATCTCCATATGGGTGGGTATAATATAACCCATCTAAAAAACCCAACCAATGATACAGACGCTGTAAACAAAAAATAATGCTTGATCTGTTGGTGAAAGTCATGTTCAATCAGCTAATGGTGAAAATAAATTCAAATATATAATGGATGATCCCAATGCACAAGTGAGTGAAGAAAATGATGTCGAATTGGGGACTATTGTAACCTTTCAAAAATCACCACATCAAATAAATAAAAAGGTAGTTGATATGAAATTGTTGCTTGATACTTCAAAAGGTTATTACAGTTCACGGATCGGACTGAATCTCTTTAAATTGACAAATGATCAATATACTGCTGTTCTTGAGATTATGTGGGTTAGTGATGATATTGACCCTGACAGTTTGGAAATATATGGCACATATCCATAGAAACTATTCATAACGTTAGCAGAAAAACGTTCAAAACACAAAAATATGTCAGATTGATATGCCAATTCACAAAAAGTCAAAATCGGAAAAATTACTTGTATCTCGATTTAGTCATGAAAAATAAAAAAAGCTCTTATGCCCCTAAACTAAGACATATTTCACTGTTTATGGAATATCTGGTCATCAATAATCGAAAAAGTATTTATGATAAATATATTATAAGCTAATGAAAATTAATTTCAACACAGCGATCAATATGGATAATAAAGCTATTTATGGTATTGAAGAGGGAAATAGTGATAGCCAAGCCGTCAATTATAAAAACTGATAGTTCAATGATAATCTTAAGGCCTATCTTGAAACAAAAATATTATCACTCCAACCCAAAAGTTATTATAGTGAAATATTTGAGTACTATTTCGATCTAACGGATGCCTCTAAATTCATAATGTCAGATAGCAACGGAGCTGTTGTTTCTGGATTAATTGGTAATCTCGTTTAACCACAAAATGTTAGAGATTTTAATCCAAATATGGGGTTTATGAATGATTTTGAAATTAATTTAAATAAAATATCACTAATCCAATACTGGACTATATATATGGCATTTAAATATACTATAAGCCAGTGATAATAAAAGGATTAAAATTGAATTTATCGATGGTGATAGCTTTAGTTTTCCGTGGGTTAAAGTGGAGCATAATAAGCTATTCCTCGATTATGATCTAGATCATATACAGAGAAATTAGAGATGGTTATATAGGTAAATATATGAATCTCTGGTATACAAAGATACAGGATCAATTTAGATCGCTGTTTGCGATAATGTTATGAGTATTGATCAAACATTTTCTGGGTTTAATATCAATACATCTAATTAAAATCAGTTCAATTACTATGTACAAAAATCGCTTTTAGTAAAACTAATATCCGATAAATGGTAGAGAGTATCATAAAATCCAATTTTTAGAAAAGCGAAAGGAATTTTCTTTGAATAAATTGCTTAATTTATAAACAATATTATATATGAAAGCTGTAGATTTAATGCATGAGATACTAAAAAATATTGACGATTGATTCAAAATATCAGGAAATTAATAATCAAAAAAAAAAGAAAATCGAAAGAAAAAACATAGTCTAGCAATAATATATGCCGAAACAACGCAAAATATATTTGAATGGAACCATATTAGTGACAATTTGAATCAATCGCAAATTCAAGAATTGAAAGAATACTATAAAGTTTATCATAAAAAGTGCTGGGCTTATAAACAAGCTACAAAACACTTCAGAAGGTTGAAATTAATAGGAAATTCGCTGTCTATTGTTTTTGCTTCCGGGGGTCTAGTATCAAGCATTGTTACAGGAGGCGTCAGTTTAATTACAATCAGCACGGGAGCTTTATTGATACAAGGCTGGCTTAAGCATCAGAATCTCGATTTGAAAATTCAAAATGGAATTTTTGCTCATCAAAGCTATCAGCACTTGCTTAATAAATAAAATTCATGTTAAGAACGGGGGAATATGAACTATCCAATATCTTTTTAATGATGAAAACTACTGACGACTACATATGCGATACCGGTCCAATAATCGATCGGTATCTGCTCAAGTATGATGATAAATTTACTGAATAATCCGTGCGATCTGGGACGATTTTAATGCTAAAATATTTCCCAATATCATTATTAAATTCAAGCGTTTTTTTTGATTCAGTAATACAGATAAAATTGTAGGGATACCGAGCATTTTAAAAGCTGTCTTATAATATATTTCGTTGGATATTCTTTCTTCTTTTATTTATAGATGGAAAATAGTAGATCTATGAAAATTTAAATCTTATCGCGCTGATTATGAGAAATTGAACTCCATTTTTAATACATAAATCGTTTAAAATTTATGTATTTACTGATATAATTCTCGCCGTATTTATATTTTTCATAAAAATCATTACTCACTACATAATTATAACTATTAACCAAACCGAATTTAGACAGACATCCATACCATTTATATTTTCTATATCCTGCTTACTACAGCATTGCTTAGCATCCTTGATACCTTTTATCAATATTGATCACAGAAAGGGCATATAGGTTCTTTTAAATTTTTTAATTCATCGTGGATTTAGAATTACAAACCATTATATATATAACACACATAACTTCACGGCACGCTGTGTTTGGAGTAAATTAAATTTGAGTAAATTGAGTAAACTTTTTGTATTTTTGTAAATTTTGAGTAAAATTTGTTGAAATATGATTGGTAATAAAATACCAATTAAAAACCTCTGCGCGTCGTTTTTTCGGTAGTAGTCATTAATCATTTATAATTATGGCTAAAACCGTAAATGAATAATTATTTATTTAATGTTGATCTTTACGAGGTCTTCCACGTCGTCTTTTCTGGTCTTCAGGTATACACTTTAAACGTACATGATTTTTGTCTTCATTTGATATTTATCTGCTTTCAGGTCTGAAGATAGCATTTTAATAATACAAATATTTGTTTTAAGGTGCTCTGAATACAATACATTTTATTAATGAAGGCTATATCATTCGAGCTTTGATCAGATTCTAAAAGGTGTTTGATATTTAATGTTATATAGTCATTCTATATATTTTAAAGAAAATAATTATCTTTTTATTAAACGCACTATAACATCACATATATAAAGACAAGTTATAACATATATTGAAGAAGGCTATAAGGCTGGTTACACAGTATATTGATATGAATTATCTTTGCCTTTGGTGGCTGCTGCTGGCCTGTTTTTTGCACAAAATTATCCATAATTAGGCTATTGGCCCTATTGGGAAACTTTTCTAATAGAAAACTCTCATTAATAATTTAAAAAAAAAAAAAAATCTCTTGTGCATACTCATGCATAAAAGTGAAAACCCCAAATTCCTTCCAAGGAATAAATGCATGGTAAAAACCTGTAAAATATCGGAACATCACAGAAATTTGTGGACAAAAAAACTCCTACCAATTTTTTAAACACAACAATAGAAAAACAAATACAAAAGTGGAAATTATCAAATATATAATTATTTCATCTAAATTAAGACGTGTAGATTACTGTAGTCTAAAGTGAAAAAACTGGCTTAAGGTAATAAAAACTGTTTGAGACAAAATCGAGGTGTTTGATTTTATTTCTGGGACTTAAGATGAAAAAATAAACTTATTGGTGAAAAAAATGAAAAATAAAAGTAAGGGAGCCATAGTTCGGCGCTGGGGTTCCCTCCTCTCACCTAAGAAATGGTAGATCAAAAATGAAATTACCCCCAAAATTATCCTTTTTACCTCAAACAAATTGGCGTCCTCGTGCAAAAAAAAAAAAAGCAAATTAATGACGAGCATTGTAGGCACATGGACAACAGTGAGTCAATAGCAGAAAAGGCATAAATTATAAAATATATGAGGTTTGGCATTAGAGTACCGTGATCTATTCAAAGGTTATATAAAAAAATCATAGTTAAAATGTCAAAAAATATAATTTTAAAAATAAAGAATGATGAGAAAAAGTCAAAATAATAAATTGAATTAGGTGAATAATTAGTAAGTAGTGGTTCACTGGATTTGGAAGATAATTTAGAACTGATATAAATAAAAAGTTCTCGAGATTAGGTATAAAATAATTATAACTGATAGATGGTAAGAGAGTACACTTATAAGATCATTTGTGCCTATTTCTTGCTTTAGTGCGATTAATACTATTTGGATAAATAGTAATTTGTATCAATTGATGTAGAAAAGGTGATATGTTAGGTGATTAACAGATGAGTTAGAGGGTGGTATAAACTTCTGGGCAACTTAAATGTGTTATTAAATTTAATCCCAGACTAATACGAAATATTAATTGTAAAAAAAAATAATTATAAATAAAATAAAATAAAAAGAATAAAAAATTAACAAATATGAGGAAAGTATAGCTTTGGAAAGGAAATAAAATAATATCGAGCTGTATAAATCCTTATAAAAAACTTTTTTTAAGAGGTTTGTATTTTGTTAAATTTTTTTTTAATTATGTTATGTTTTACCTTGGGTTACCTAGGGTCTGTTTTTTTTCACTTTGGCTTCATTTATTTTAGTTTCATTGTTATTTGTCTTTGCTTCTTTTGATCCAGTGCTGATAGTTTTATATTGGCAAAAATTTTTCCTCAGAGTGTAGTAATTACTACTTCCAACTTGGTGAAGGTTATCCCGGCTTCAGTCTTCATTACAGCATTAGGTGACCCGGGTTACTTCTACTCCTTCCTGGATAGGATGTCAGTCCATCGCAGAATACGCCCCCCCCCCCCCCCCCCCCTCTCCCCCCGCCCTGCCCCTACCAGCATTAAACTTGCTGGTACCCATTTATACACTTGCGTAGAAAAAGGCACTATGAGAAAGTGTCTTACACTGGAACACAAGCTAGACAATAACCCCTAACATGCTCGAGACCGAGACTGCTAGATCCGGAGTTTAGCACGCTAACCATTAGGCCACACCACCACTACCTGGAATAATGCCTAAATGGAAAATAACATTATCGTGTTAAAAAAAAAAAAAAAAAAAAAAAAAAAAAAAAAAACAAAAAAAAAAAAAAAAAGAGAATATAAAAAAAAAAAGGAAAAAAAAAATAAAAAAAAAAAAAAAATATAAAAAAAAAAGCCTCAAGCCTCGTATTTATTGTTAAATTATCGTTCTTTAAAAAAAAATGACATTTTACGGATGTAAGCAACTCTGTCAGTTGACTTAGGAAAGCAGGATCCTAGCATGTGGGTATGTTACAACACACTTTAACTGTTTCCTGCGATTCAACTTCCTTTTCAACGAGTCTCTTTTTGTAGCTAGGGTCTAAACTCTTTCTTTTCTGGGGCAATAAATGTACAGTCAGTGACAGTGTTTGTTTCCAAGACGCTATCATCAAAATAAGATTTTTTAGCCTCTAAGACTAAAATTTAATCAATGTCAATTCAGATGTCGAGCCCGAAAAAAGGTTTGTAAAAAGTACAGTATAGAAAAGGCCTTCTTTTCAGCCTCTATGTTAGGCACCTTTTTGCATTTGGTATTTTTAATGAAGATTTCGTTCTTTTCGAATTATGGTATGTTATATTTTTAATTTTTAAATCCGCAATTTTGGATCGCAAAACGAGCGACAGCTTGCAAAACAAAGCAAATTCGCGACCATGGCCAGTCAAGCTTGGCAAAAGAATGCGGCAGCCTGCAAAACAAAACCACTTCAACCAGTAAGGCTTGCATTTTCTTTGTTTTAGATGACTCAGTTCGTAGCTTTTCCACACTGCATGGCGGCGCTTGTATATATGGCCGCGACTATAACTATATTGGCAGTAAGACACCGTATACAGTTTTATAGGTAAGCTTTCTTTTTAATTTCTTGCAGATAACAATAACCTAACTGATCGACTGGCGCTCATCAGTGAAATAGAGACGCTTACCAAGGTTGGTCGTCATCCAAATATCGTGAGTTTGGTTGGAGCATGCACGTTTGAAGGTATGACAAAGACCACAAAGAACATAGTTCGGGTAATATTCGAGAAAGAGACAATTAAATTAGTCATCTCGGACACATGAATACTGTATATTTTTTTCATAACCAGTGTAATAAAAAAAAAAATGGCTAAATGTTATGTGTGGTTTAGTGATTTTGTTGTTGCTGTTGTTGTTGTTGATTTTCTTTTAGTATCTTCCAGTTTTCGATTATTATTTTTTCGTTTTCGCTTTGGTGTAAATAACCAGTTTTAGCGATTTTGGGGTATTTTTAATAAAAATCCAACTGCACGATTTTGGAAATCAAAATTAATGAAGCGGAGTGTCGTCACATTTGACGACAACCTTCATGTGTAATAATCATGTATTATATAAGATAAGATACGTAGGGTAGAGAGGAGAAACAAACAGTAACAACACAATACAGGCGCATCTACGGACACCTCTAAGAGAAACTAGAATCTATAAACAATTAACTACCTTAATACAGAAGGGAGGTGAAGAGATAGAATTGAGTTTCCGTGGAGATCAACGTGTTATAGAGGTCAGAGATTACACAAGTTCTGTACATGTTTTCCTATGGACCTAAGTAAATTGTCTGTGATATGGATGTTTCAATACAGAGAGGTTCGAGTTAGTCTCCACCTCTACAATACAGACACCTCCCCAATTTGGCAGACACTCAGCGATTACCCCAAAGTGTCGCTAAGCTTGTTAAAGAGGTTTAATTATATCTCGTTTTGGATTTGAGTTACACAGTTGTGTCTAGGGAATGTGTAAGTCGGCGATAACAAAAATCATTTCTTGTAATGTCTAAGGAATCTTTTACATATATCCTTATTTTTCCAAAAACTACGCTTATTCCATTAGAGCCTTTGTGCGTTGTTGTTGAGTTTGTACCTGGTGGAAGTCTCGATAAAATACTGCGCAAGAGCCAGGTCCATAGATGTATGGGGGAAGAGCATCCGCCGTATGCTAACATATGGTCCAGACTGACAGAAAGGGAACTGTTACAAATTGCCTCAGATATCGCCAATGGAATGAAACACTTGGAAAGCAATCTGGCAAGTGATACTCGAATTTACTGATTACGTGGTTCTTCTCTAGATTTCAAAGCCGTGTACCGTGTCACTGTACAGACAAGATGTATTTAAACCAGTATTTAAATAAATACGTTGTCTGTAGCTAACCTAATATTAATAAAGCAAAAGTATAAGAGTGAGCTGGCATGCATTGCGCATTCGGGTTTGCAACCAGTGCACTAAAGAAGAGATGAGAAGGGCTGTTTTAACTTCATGAAACCGTCTGCCATTTAAGATAGTTCAATTGTGCTTTTAACTTGTTTAAAAGAATGTCTCGAACTTTTATGTTTTAGTTGTTTTATTGGCACACAATTATCACTTATATTTTACAGTGTGTTCATCGAGACCTGGCTGCTCGAAATATCCTTGTGGGTAAAGGGCTTATTGCAAAAGTGGCAGACTTTGGCATGGCACGAGATGTCTCAAAAGATGGCGAGTACATTAAAACCACGGAGGTACTTTAAATCCAAAAATTGAAAATACTATGGTAATGGCCGATCCTCCATAACTTTAAGGATATCCTCAAGTTTAATTAATTGTCAAGTTATAACGAGGCGCAATAATTTGACAGAGGGACTAAATACGGTGCAAATGATAATAACTGAGAACTGGTCAAAATTTTTATTGTCAGTCAAGAAATAACTTGTTTCATAACTTTTAGTCTAGATCTGCGATCTGCGATTTATACTGCTAGTAAAGAAATGGGCTGGAAATTTATTTAATAGATACGAAATCGCCGAAAAGTTAATTCATATCTGAGATTCTAGCACTTCATCCAGACCCGATATATTCAGAGCAATGTGCGAGCAAATTGTTGAAAACGCACTGATTTAACTCCTAGCATTTAACTCCAGCATTTAAGTCATTGAACTCCACTTAACCTGGTAAGAAAAAAAAGAAAATTGCTGACTGGCATACCTTCAAAAGAAATTTAGCCTGCGAACTGCAGACTTATACAATTGTACTAGTGAGGTTGAAAGCGAAGAAAAGAACTTCACTTGTGACCTTAGAGAATTGTGTACCACTCTGCGGATTTAATTTGCCACGTCTTATTCCAGTTTTGATTACTGAATTCGGCTTTTGCATGATAGCAAAATGATCAAGACTGAGGCAAATAACAGAAAACTTGGCCTTGATAATTCTCGCTACCATTTCCAGCCTCGTCGAATAATTGTTATTCAGGTTTCAGCAAGTTTACACCGTGCAATAATGCATTACTTACTGAATGAATGAGTCTTATCATGAAAACAAAACAAAAAAGACGTGGAGTTAATGAAAACAAATATTTTGTTAATTAGGGGAGAATTCCATGGCTGTGGATGCCAATCGAAGCTCTTCGAGGACGATTCACAACAATGTCTGACGTGTGAGTAATATATTTAGATAGCAGTGATGACAGGATAATACTAAAGCTATTCAAATTTAGTTTCCACATTAACATTTTTTCGCAGTATATAAAATATGAGCGGGAGATCTGTATGGGCATTTACAATGGCGAGCCGATAGGCGAATCATTGCAAACAGCCATACAGATCGGACGCGAATATTTCATTCTACTTGTGAAATGAAAACAATAAATTGAATGCAAAGTATTGCTATGCGATTCGGTAGAGATCTAATTAGATGAACAGGAGTTTATGTCAAAGATTAATTCTTTTGTTTGATTTGTATTGGGGTTTACAGTTGTGTACATGTGCTGGGATTGCTGGGATTACTGTGCTGGGATTGGTTTGCACCCTCATGAATAGTTAACGAATGTTACAATCAACGTTACCCTAGTGGAATCCGTGCCCCTCAGTGGGATTTGTGCTTAAAACTCATTTCCAATAACCGGCGCGTTCTGCTGATTAGTCCAGTCCCTGAACTCCCTCTTCCGCGCGCGCTATATAGGGGTTGAACCCAGGCACGCAAAGAGAGAGTCCAGGATAACTTGCATGCGCATGCGCTAGTTTTTCCCCCAAAATTGGGGGGGAAACCATATTTGGCAGCACTTTTGACAACGCGCGCGCACAGATGACGATTTCAACTACGCGACCGTGTACTAAAGCAGGGTCACCGGAATAACTTTAAAAAGCCAAGCTTTCCAGTCAATGTCTACTAACAGCTATCGGCCAAAACACAATTCGCTATCCGCTTACTATTCCCAGTATTTTGTAGCTGTCTATCGAATTGGGGTTGGATGCAATTTAGCAAAGAATTTTTTTCTTGCATTTATTCGCGCACTTGGTCGCGTACTATAATTCGTCATTTGAGCGAGCATTTTTAACCTAGCGCGCGCAGCATAAGCAAGTGACGCCACACTCCTCGCTTCTGATTGGTTCGTTCTGAGCATGCGCATGCAAGTTATCCTGGACTCACTCTTTCCTCGCGCGCCTGGGTTCAACCCCTATAAAGGGCGCGCGAAAGAGAGAGTTCAGGAACTGGACTATCTGCTGATTAGACGCCTATATATATCGAAATTCAGTTATTCTTCTCACGATGTTCTACAAGTGGAATAGGAAAATGCCCTTTCTGTGTACAAATGAATGCAAAATGTAAAACATCTTATTCATGGATTTATTCACGGCGTATTAATAATAATAATAATAATAATAATAATAATAATAATAATAATAATAAGAAGAAGAAGAAGAAGAAGAAGAAGAAGAAGAAGAAGAAGAAGAAGAACTTTATTTAAGTGTCTGGTCTTCTAGCTAGCCTTAAGCTTACTAATCGGGGTCACGGCGTGTAACAAAAATTTTGGTTTTACAATTCCAGGTGGTCTTTTGGAGTCCTTCTTTGGGAAATAGTCACCCTCGGTAAGTCAGAACTTGCGGGACCTTTCCATCGATTTTCGAAAGCAATTCATATGTTTAGCTATGTTGAAAAAGGGCATGTACTACTAGACCCATATAATGTGCTTCGAGTTCGTTAGTTTGGCCAATACGCAACGCTTCTATCCACTGGGATAACCAGATTGTTTTTTTAAAACGGCTTAAGCCAATCACAGGCTCGCTCATATAACGTACCGACAGCTAATCCTAAGAACTCTCGGCGACTTCACAAGTCAAAAGCCATAGCTTATAGTGCAACCCAAACCATGAAAGTATGTCCCCATTTGAATTTGACGCACACTAGTCATAAAACGCAATGTTTTCCTTTACTAAAACAAAAGAATGAACATATCCCCAAAACAACATTACCGTAATACCGTTGAATTTTTAATAATACCACCGCCTTATTTTAAGGTTTTTAAGGGTTTTAAGCCCCCTAATCAAACGAGGATGAGAGTTAACGAAAGTTCAAACTCTCGCTCCCGTTTGGCCTGAACCTCTTATCTACTCTCGTGAGCTCTTATCGACTTTGGACGTGCTCGATATATTTATGAGAGTCGATGAAAGTTTTCTCTAAGAATAGAAGAAAGCTCTGATAAGAGTCAACTCTCATCAACTCTCATCGTTACTTCCCGGGCTTTACGTTTTTATTGCTTTCTCTTGATACGCTACAGGTAAATTGCCATACAAAGGAGTAAAGGGACTTGTTGAACTTTACAGCAAGCTGAAAGAGGGAGTAAGACTGGAGAAACCTCTTCATTGCTCTGAAGAGCTGTAAGCTCTATTTGTATTTTAAACCTATTCGAATTTATAAATATAAATTAAAATTAGAGAATATTTAAATTTTCCCAGTTAAACTTTAAAAGCGTCCAAAAATTGTTTTATTGTTTGTGTTATCTTGCGAGCAGCGAGTGTGTCAGTTGGCCTTATGTAAGTACCTATAACCAAGCGATTGCAATGACAACAGCACGTATTGTTGGAAGACATTCTTGGTATTTAATTGTAATTCATTTATAATTACTTCGAAAACAAATACTGCCAAACTTTAAAAAAACACGGCCGAAAACTTCAAATCTGGTGTATTTGTTTATGTCTATGTTGACATAAATAGATAGACAAAATGAATAAACGAGTTAACATTAAAACAATTGTCGCTAGGCTTCTGTAGGAACCAGTTAGTTTCAAGAAGCTGATTGTTTACTAGTAAGTTTCCAGTAGTCAGGCTGTCATTTTACTATCTTTATTTTTTTGTTTTATGTTTTTTTTTGTGTGTGTGTGCGTGTTTGTTTGTTTTGTCTTTGTTTTTTCCTTTTTTTTTACTGGAATGTTCTATAGGTATAGCGTCATGACACGATGTTGGCAGAACTGCCCAGAGGAGCGCCCGACATTTAAAGAACTTCAGTTAATTCTTCACGACATTTTGCACATCAAAGCGGTGAGAAAATAAAAACACAAATAAACAATAGCCTTAATACTGCGTTTACACGTGTTGAGCTATTCACACTCAAAATGAAAAAAAAAAAACCCTGCCTACCTAAAAAGAAATAATCACATATTATTCTTATTCTTAGTCTTATTCTTAGTCTTATTTTTACTCTTATGCTTATTCTTATTCTTATTCTTATTCTTATTCTTATTCTTATTCTTATTCTTATTCTTATTCTTATTCTTATTCTTATTCTTATTTTTACTCTTATGCTTATTCTTATTCTTATTCTTATTCTTATTCTTATTCTTATTCTTATTCTTATTCTTATTCTTATTTTTACTCTTATGCTTATTCTTATTCTTATTCTTATTCTTATTCTTATTCTTATTCTTATTCTTATTCTTATTCTTATTCTTATTTTTACTCTTATGCTTATTCTTATTCTTATTCTTATTCTTATTTTTACTCTTATTCTTATTCTTATTCTTATTCTTATTCTTACTCTTATTCTTATTCTTATTCTTATTCTTATTCTTATTCTTATTTTTACTCTTATGCTTATTCTTATTCTTATTCTTATTCTTATTTTTACTCTTATTCTTATTCTTATTCTTATTCTTATTCTTATTCTTATTTTTACTCTTATTCTTATTCTTATTCTTATTCTTATTTTTACTCTTATTCTTATTCTTATTCTTATTCTTATTCTTATTCTTATTCTTATTTTTACTCTTATTCTTATTCTTATTCTTATTCTTATTCTTATTCTTATTTTTACTCTTATTCTTATTCTTATTCTTATTCTTATTTTTACTCTTATGCTTATTCTTATTCTTATTCTTATTCTTATTTTTACTCTTATTCTTATTCTTATTCTTATTCTTATTCTTATTTTTACTCTTATTCTTATTCTTATTCTTATTCTTATTCTTATTTTTACTCTTATTCTTATTCTTATTCTTATTCTTATTCTTATTCTTATTCTTATTTTTACTCTTATTCTTATTCTTATTCTTATTCTTATTCTTATTTTTACTCTTATTCTTATTCTTATTCTTATTCTTATTCTTATTTTTACTCTTATTCTTATTCTTATCTTTATTTTTACTCTTACTCTTATTCTTATTCTTATTCTTATTCTTATTCTTATTTTTACTCTTATGCTTATTCTTATTCTTATTCTTATTCTTATTTTTACTCTTATTCTTATTCTTATTCTTATTCTTATTCTTATTTTTACTCTTATTCTTATTCTTATCTTTATTTTTACTCTTATTCTTATTCTTATCTTTATTTTTACTCTTATTCTTATTCTTATCTTTATTTTTACTCTTATTCTTATTATTATTCTTATCCTTATTCTTATTAATTTGTAGATAATATCCAGGTTACTTTGCATATGATGTATTAAGTTAAGTACAATCTCTTTTAAAAAATATTGAAAATGTCCTGTCCATGACTGATTTAGCTTTCTGCTTGATTTTCAGAGAACTTACATCAATGTTCAATATTTCGAAGAACAGGCCATGCAAACGGCGAGAGGGCTTCCTAAGAAGATGCACTTTAAACCAGATCTAAAAACGTCAACATCCTACGACGAGAAACCTTTGAAATAGATGAAACTTCAGATTAAAAAAAAACTAAAAAATAATTATTAACTTAAATATCCAGGTCAAACAAGATGTTTTGTAGTCAAGCGTTCCTATAGCCTGTTACGCAAAAAAAACAACAACGACGACGACGACGACAACAAAGAAAAAAAAAAAAACACGCCAACAACGGAAACGGCAACAACAGCAACTGCTGCGTAGAAGGCTAGATGTTTTTCGAAGTAGTCTTTTTCTGGTTTGTTGCTAAAAGCTGATTAATTCACCAATTCGTTTTAAGTATATTAAATATGAGGTTATATGTGCTGTTATATGACAAAGTGAATATGTGGCTTATTGGTTACAGATTTCTACATTCACCTATGAGCATTATTTAGACTGAGTAACTTATCAGGCCAGGGTATAAAGTCCAAATTCACACGAGAGAACCCAATGCCGAGCCCCATTTTCAAAATAAATTATCCAAAAAACATTTTTACGAATTGTGAATATAAGCATTTACTGATTGGTTCTGCCATTGCTAATAACCGGAATTTTTTTTCATCCAGGTACATGAGCCTATATATACCCAATGGGGAGGGGGGCTTATAAGCGGGGGTGCTTATAATCTTTTCAGTAGAGATACAAATTACCATGCAACTTTCTCTTGTAAAAATTAATATATTGCTGGCTTGCAACCACGTGACAAAGCGGCCATGTTGGGGATTAAAACAATAAAATAAATTTACGCAAAATTTACATGATAAAAAAGTGAAATTCCCAGCGGAGGAAAGCGCTTTGTTCTTGTCCCCCAGCATGGCCGTCATGACGTCAGTTGCAAGCCAGCAATTATGGGCTGTAAAATGATTAGCTAGAATACGCCCTTTGCAGCTGGCATTAAGTCTCCAGCTTTAGCTGATAACATTTTTAATGGTCTAACATTAATTAGTAGAAACTCAGCTGTGTTCTATTGGAAATCCGCGAATCTGATTGGTTCTCCCACTGATTTCTATTCGCCGATAGAAAACAGTCGCGCGCTCGCGTAGCTCTTAAGCGGTAAATTTTCTTGATTTTTGTCGTCAAAGTGCACAATATTGTAGGTTTTGGACTTCAATCCTTTAGAGTTTCTACTAAAACAATTAGACTACTCGCCCTTTGTTTTCTATGAGCGATAGTCAACTCGGCTGCGCCTCGTTGACTATTTGCTCATAGAAAACTTGGGCTCGTAGTCTAATTGTTAAATAGAGTCGGTAACACCGCTAAGTTTAAGGTTTTTGAACATTCAAGGTGAATCGTGATGGTTTGGACATTCGCTTCAGTTTGCATCTATCGCATCTATACCAATGCTATTAATTGATTGCTTCTACTATAAATTTTGCATAGAATTTTATAATTTAAAAACTAATTAGTGTAACTTTTCGTTTTTGACGCATTTTTGTGTAAAGAATCGCGTTTTTTTGTTTCTGAAAACAAATTAAATATGAGGAATCAAACTTGTTAGCCTTCACAACTTTTTTGCCATGACGGCGCTTGTCTCGTTGGGTTATTTGCCACGTGACCTTGCGTGGTCTTGCGTGGCCGCTTCGCGGCTCGGTAAATATCCACCACTAGCCACCTCCATTTCGGTGACTAGTTGTTAATTATCCGGAAATTGTTGTCTTCCCTCGATCGCGACGGTGACGGCCTGTACATCACGCCACACTTTTTTTTTTCATCAGTAGTAGGATCATTAGAGTGTGTTGGTTGTGACTTGATGGCGTTGGAAGGTATATAGTAGGTGTTGATACCTTGGAATACTACGCGTGTGTTTTTGTAATCTATGGGCCGGGTTCTGTTCATCACTTGGCTTCTACAGTTTTAAACAGCAATGTTTTTTTTTTCACACAAGACACATTTCAGGTGTTTCATCCAGGCTATTTGCTGTCTTCCTATTCTGCCTTAAAGGTCAGTTCAGTAGCACATCTTGTTCGCAGGTGATGGCTGGAATCGAGATTTAAATATTGATCTGTGGGGGTAGGTTTCCGAAATGTAGTAGCTTTGGCAGATTCTTCGTCTTTAATCTATATATTGTGCTTTAATGTCGCTAATCTCGCTACAATCTTGCGTTTTTGTTTGTTCTTTATTCATTATCAGAATAGGCAACTCTTTCCCATTACCATCTTTTTACCTGATTTTTTTTGGTTGGGGAGAAGGCTTGGGGGAGGGGGTTGTACGGTTATGTGCGTACTAGTTTAAACTACATTTATATGTACATTTACATTTTTACCATGACATAGAAAATACAGTCAATCAAAATTCAGGAAAGCCGTCGTATATTTGACGGTATTCAACTCAACCTTCCCATCGTTCGCTGTAATTTTATTCTCGACGTTATTTAGTAAGCGTATTTTCTATGGCATGGCATAAAATAGTAACATAACACTTTCTCGTGGTATGCTATGAAATATCCCACTTGTCACTTGTATTTTCTTGGTATACGCACTCGCCTAAAGGCTCGTGTGTATACCGAGAAAATACAAGTGACTCGGGGATATTCCATAGTATAACACTCGAAAGCGTTGCATAACTAGTATGTATATGCATGAACTGTGACGACTAAAGCCTACAACAAACAAAATATTCAGGAGAATATATATTTATAGTTCTTCGTAGTAACTGAGTAAAAAATATATATTTCGGATTATTATATCTCTGAGATAGTACGCACGCTGTGATTTTTCAATTTTACGAGCCGTATTCTGCACTAGTACGGCCTGCGAAATTTGACTAAGAGTTCTTCTGATGCCGTATGCCTTTGCAAGTTGAAATGTCTCGGGAATACAATTTTAAAAACTTCCTACAACGTTCGCAGTCAGAGGAATAAAGCGAGGCCGAACAAAGGCGAAGCGAAGAAGGTCTACCGAACTTTAAACTCAATTTTTGTGATCTGTTGGAAGGAGGAAAACTTCCCTGATGCGGCAAACGTAGAGCAAACCGAGCAGGATTTAAATCAAGAACTTTAAAGTTTCACTAGTGCCGAGAAATCTGCAAACACGGTCAAGAAGACGAAAAGTGAATGGAAATTGTTAGAAAATTATTGTCAAGAGCAAACTGATGGAGCATTTGGTTTGCGGTTGTGTGCCGAAATATGTAGCGATCGAATTATCATAATTAGACTTACAGCTTCGAATAGCGCACGTTGTTGTTGTGTCCAAGTTTTAAAACAGAAGAATGAACCTTTCAAAAAGTTAAGTATAGTTTTCTTTTTACATTTTTACTCTTTATTCCCTGCGCCTGCCCTCCCTTTTTATGAACCCCACCAGAGCCTCTGCGGAGGAAAGAGTTACACGCTGGCTTCTTGTGTCGCTAGGTTGCAAAAAAAAAAAAAAATAGGTCTTTCTATTGTGTTTATAAACAGGATTTTTTTCCTTGCTTTCTTCCTCTTTCAAAAAAGCGTTTAGTATCGTGCCACTAAATGCATATCACTTTTATTAACGTGAACCGATTAATGTATGGTTTACCTGAAGGAAAATGTAGATCTAAAACTAAAAAAAAATGTCAAATTACTTCCCTTTTTGGGGACGGAAGAAAAGTCAGGGGATACATAACAAAATTACGGTATTGACTTAAGCTACTAAATATTGTTAGAAAAAAAGTACAGAATTAAGTGTTTATAACAAAGAAGTACAACGCTTAACAAATTCTGAACTATAGGCGCAACTGTTCTATTAAATCAATTGAAGCTTTAGTTCGGTTTCGTAATTGTAAAATTAAAGGTAAAACTCTTACGATATGCATAGTTAAAACGGCTTGGCATTCCAAGAAAACTACAACTCTTAAAGTTAACAGGATTTTTTCCAACCTTAATACAAATGACACGGAAACAAATCTCAATTGGCAAACAAATTTAAGTGCATCAGAAACAAGACCCGTGAATCTGGGTGGCGTCTGTCGTGGACATTAATAAGATCCAAGGTTCCGTCTCTGTTGCATCCCAGAAATGTATCCCTGTATTTCTTACTTTCAAACATCGAGTAACTACCGTGGCGCCATGGGATAAAACGTTCACTGTCCATTATATTAGGTTTCTCGTTATCCAGGGCAGGCTGAAGGGTAAACAAAGTTGAGAATATTAGTATGTGTATGGAAAATATGCATTAATGCTCTCACCCATGATTTCAAAACAAGCCAATCTTTTATCACTTTACAGACAATTTTTGGGGAACAATTCGTATTACGCAAATGAAGAAGAACTTCAAGCACCGGATGTGATGTGATCACCCTGAAGTATCACGTGTATTCCGAAGTTTGTTTATTCGAGAAAAAAAGAACTTAATCACAATACATAATGCACAATACTTGTATGACCATTTCACTCACTTTCGTTATAACGACGTACTTGTTTGCTTCTTCGCCTTCTATCACTGACAAATAGAACTCACTTTGTGTTTGCGACGCGTCATTTAAAGTCAGTAGTAAGGTGTGTGACGGCTGCGGGAACACCGTGCTGTTTAGCACATTTATCAAACCTTCGAATGTAAACAAAACTCATCAATGCTATTTGGGTATCTTATTTATTGACTTAAAAGACATTATACAAAGACGGGGTCCCATGTTGTTGCGATTGATTATCATGGAATGTCATTAATCATTAGATGAGGCCGAGCCTATTAATATAGAGTTTGAGTTCAGTCATGATGATTATGAGAAAATCAGTAAATTAATTATTTAAGCACACAAATGGTTCCCTAACTTTCATCGTTACCTTTCATAACGACCACTAAAAAAAGATAAAAAAATGGCTTATTAATGAGCTTTCGTTTGCATAAAATAAACTACAGTGCAACATTTTGCAGACACATTCAAGGTGCCGTTCGACATACTTTACATCGCGCCCGAGCCTTAACCAAAAATCAACATGTAGAAAGGAAGGTTTTACTAAAAAAAGAAAAAACAACAACAAACAAAGAATGCAAACAAGCCAAGCCAAGATAAGACAAAAGAATAACAAGACCAACCGAAAAAAAACTTTAATGAACCAGCGGATCAGATCGAGGCGGCCAGGGAGATTCGCCCACGTGTTGCAAGCCGTTTTCAGGAGGCTGCTTAGTTAATTACTTGTGTTAATGATAATGATAATGATAATCAATTTATATAGTGATAATGATAATGATAATCAATTTATATATTGTGTTGGTTGAAAGCAAAATTTCAAGCGGTTCCTTTTTCCTTCTAACACATTCACATTACTTAAACTTCTAGTTTCATTGAGTGGTCTCAATTCAGACCTGTCGTAGCACACAAGGAAGGTACTTACTAGACCTATCATCGTACGATCCAGAACATTTAATCCCTGGCCTGCCGACTATGACGTCCGGTTCTGATAACGTCATTAAGGAGTCTCCCTCATGACTAATCAGACTCCAAATACAAAAGTGGCCAGTTGATGGTAAACTGCCGGTCGTCTAAGAAAGAAAAAATACCCTGTAATTTTATTATTTGGATTAATGAAAGTATACGAATATCAGAGAATATAAACTAGCATTCGGCGGCATAAGTGGAATAATGAATTTAAAAAAAATAATAATAATTTGCATAATTTAGCCACATATCGACTGTTTTGACGTAATTCTTCGCTTTCTCCAGTTTTCTTAAGCAACGTTACATGCCATTAGTATTTTGCCTTGAATTTGTGTTAATTTTTGCTTTCTAGTTCTGACTATAAAAAAAAAAAATCCAATATGGCGGATCGAATGGCGGATCGAATGACGTCATAAACCAAAAAATGAGTCCCTTGTACGTAGTGAAACTTAAGGGATTTTTCCTCAGTGTAAATTAGTTTTGTTGTGCTTGTAGGAACAAGAAAGAAACAAGAGAGTTCCGCAAAATATGAAAAGAGAGAAAAATATAGAAACAAATAAACAAGCTAACAAAAGAACGAACGAACGAACGAACGGACAGAAAGAAAGAAAGAACAAACATAGTATTCACGCAGTATAAATGCCAAACTATGCGCTTATGAATTCAGAATTTTTTTGCGTATCCGTAGAAATGGTCACTGTTAAGTTTCTTTAACTCACCGGTGGCTTGCCATCGGGGTTATCCGACATATTGCGACGACAATATTTTAGGGTCTGGCGGGTATTACACAGGTTCGATGAAACCACTGCTGGCAAACAAGCTCTTAACAGCACCGCCGTGTTCTTTCCCTGGTGGCCAAAAAGCTTCAACATCTTACTTCTTTGTCAATTCTTTTCCCAAAGTTGCTTCTACCTCGCGATAGATTAGTCTGGAGTCCGGCTGAATGGGTGAAATAGTCCAAAGAGAAGCACATAATAATTAGGTAACTTTCCTTCAGTTACAACAAACGAATATAAACTTTTACCGAGACAAAAGTTACAACTAACAGCGTTCCAAGCATAAAATAAACTCGGTAACGTTAATAGTTGCAACAGCCGATCAGAAACGAAATCCGAAACGAAAACTAAACAAATAAATACATACAGTACCCACCTTGGTTAGCTCACGCACCAAACTTGCCTTAACGATGAAAACGAGCGTAGACAGACAATGGCTGAGAAACCGGACAGTTACTATCGCGGTATCGTCTACACTTCAACTGAACTTACTCCATAGAGCGCTTACTTATATATCCTAAAAAACGTGCTTAATAAATTCAGCCATTCGTTTACGTTTGTTAGAGGAAATAGCAGCCTAAAGCTGCTATCCACATAGATCATAACTACATAATGACCACTTGAAATGATGACTATCCGGCTTTTGTAAATTCTAACAAAAGCGAAACGTTGCTTAAAGGGCATCACGTTTGTTGTACCAAGTTTTTTGTTTTCCGTCGCGATATGCCCAAAGAAGCCTTCTCTTGAGAATTTTGGCATTCACTAGACTGAGTGAAATGATTGAATCTACGTTCTTGGAATACATCTTTATACTTGCATTCATGGTAAAGTTGCTTATTTGTAATGGAAACATTTACAGTTTAGAAAACAGGAAGACATAATAGAACCATTGTTAAGCGTGGGTGTGTGAACTCCACTCGTATGTTACTGAATTCAGTTTTGCTATATTAAGACGCGAGTGCTTTACTGGAAAACAGACCACTGATGAGGCCCTGTTAGGGTAGGTATATAATCTCCCGTCTCACTTTTAAAGCTTGACATGTCACAACTGAGAATGTGGCAAATCTCTGCCGGAATTTTCTTATTTCGTCTAAAAACGTACATGAGTAACAGAGCAGAAGTTTCTTAAATATTTTAATTTCTCAACCCATTAAAATAGACGTGAGTAACCTAAGTACACAGAGCAGGAGTTTCTCTGGTATTTTAACAAGGCAGTAGTTTTGTTTTAATGTCTTGACCAATTAAAACTGAGCAGAAGTTTCTTAGAACGTGACCCTGAACTAAGTGGACAACGGAGCAGGAGTTTCTCATACATTTTAAAAGAGCCTTTAAGACTAATTTAATTGTTTGACAGATTAAAACACGACGTGTCTAAATTTAGAACACAATTGTCGTGAGTAACCTAGGTGTCCTAGGTACACAGAGCAGAACTTTTTTGGATCGAACGCGCGCGGTCTTAGATTTCCGGACATCCGGAGTTTATTAGCTTTTACTGTATTCCCCTTGCTTGTAAAATAGTATTTCTCCCATCCTCGGAGACCCAGGGGCAGTTAGTGGGGGCGACGGGCAGCTTATCGGGACAACGGGATTTTCAGGCGAAAGTTTACAACATAGAGCGTAACAGCCCCTGGGCACTTTGTCTTACCGAACCAGTCCCAGAAGCGTTTGAACTCCTTCCTCCTGATTGGCCACAAAAATATTTTTGTGGCCAATCAGCGAGGTTGACCAGAAGAGCGACTCTGACGTCTTCTTACACGAAGTTGTTTTCCTCAAAGACTCGTCGTGGATGCTCTGCCAGTCAATCGGATGCTATTACATGGAGAGTCTCAGAAAAAAATAAGCCTTAGACGACTGCCAGTTCTATACTGTTAGTTGCGCGCTTTTTAATAGTTATTCGAGTAAACAACAATTCTTATTATTATTTTTCTCGGTCGTTGCTCGACTTCTGGAACTTGCCACGGTCTGGGTACTTCACTGCACGGGCCACGCGTTAGCGAAGATATCGCTGTCGTCACCTATTGTTATTTTGTTGCCAGCTCGACAGTTAAAACAAAGGGTTTTTGTTTAATTTGTTGGATATTTAAATAACAAGAACAAAACTTATAAACAAGAGGTGCTCGCGTATAGCTTTAAAAACTTTTGGTTTCCTTGCGCTATGCTACATTTAACATATTCCCAGGCCTCGTTGTTTTGTTTTTGTTTTGCTTTTTTATCTGAGACCCATGTAGTATCATCCGATGGACGGGCTTAACAACCCCGTCGAGTCTATGAGGAAAACAACTTCGTGTAAGAAGACATCAGAGTCGCTCTTCTGGTCAACCTCGCTGATTGGTCACAAAAATATTTTTGTGGCCAATCAAGAGGAAGGAGTTCAAACGCTTCTGGAACTGGTTCGGTAAGACAAAGTGCCCAGGGGCTGTTACGCTCAATGTTGTAAACTTTCGCCTGAAAATCCCGTTGTCCCGATAAGCTGCACGTCGCCCCCACTAAGTGCCCCTGGGTCTCCGAGGATGTATTTCTCCGAATTCGTTGAGACTTTTGAATTTGTCCAAGTGTACTGGTACACCAGTATAACCGTGAATGCCTTTATGTGAAGCAATTTCATCACCAACGCTGCTAATATATATTATTACACATTATAATTACTTTGAAACATGTGATTGGTCAAGAGCATTCAGTCAATATACAGTAGCATGTGAACTCGACATGATAACGCAATATCTGCAGCAGATATTGGGTTATCACGTCAAGTTCAAAGTCCGCCTAGTTTCCAAGCCCCTCGTCCGTGTAGTGCTGTCAAACTTTTGAAAATATGGCTGAGCGATTCGCCTCCGTTTCCGAAGAGGAATTGAAAGTTTTGATCGAGAATAAAGATTCTAAAAACACCAAGAGAACAACAAAACAAGTGTAAAAATTCTGAATGATTATTTGAGGGATAAGAACCTGGACGAACCACAAGATAAAACCGCTTTGGCCAATGTTCTGAAGAAGTTTCACGCCGGCGCTAGAAAAAGTGATGGCAAATTGTTTGAAAACGTATAATAAAACTTGTTAAATTCGGTTTTCATGATATCGTGAATTATCAAGACCTCGTGTCTGTGTTATCTGCCTCAGCCTTCGGCTTCGGCAGATAACAAAGACCTCGGTTTTGATAATGCACGATATCATGCTCAACCTCGTCCAATAATTGCTTATTAACTTAGAGAAATAAAAGATGCGTTGTTTATTGAGTTCTTACTCAGAACTTCTTTGTCTCAGCGCCGTTCGGCGGTCAGTTGCTTCGAAGATCTGTTGAATAAAGACATATTTGGGTTAATAAGCGTGACAAGATGAAAGAGATATATAAATATACTGTCTTCCGCAGTCACACACTTCGAATTTACATAACAACTGTTCGTAGCCGATATGTTCAGTATGTTGAAGATTGAAAAGTAGATGTGTATTACTCGCTCAGAAAGCGTGTTGCGCGACGAATAATTTGAATAGATCTGTTACTCGTTCTGTAAGCGGATTGCGCGAAGGATATATGTTGAAAAGATGTGTATTACTCGTTCTGAAAGCGTGTATAACAAACAAAATTAAGCCCGCTCATTACACATTCAAAGACTTTGTGAATGCGTGCCGAGATAGCGGTTGCTCATGATACTTCGCTAATTTGACTGTCTACCACCAAGGACTGTGGACGGTACCACAGTAAAGAAACAAACGAACGATTTTCTGTATGCAAAATGAAAGAGATAAATATACCGTCTTCCGCAGTAACGCAGTTCATGAATTGACATAACAATTGCTCGAAGCTAGCCGCAGAGCCGGTCCACTGTTTTGTAAGCTAGGACCATGGAAATCACCTTTGGATCTGTAACCGGCAAACACAACCTTTAACATCCACGGCAGTTTCCCTGACGGAAAAGGAGAAGTTCACTCCAGAATGGCCATTTATTTTCTTTTCGCGAATAAAAAGTTATACAAAGATATGTTAGCCTCCAACGTGCACTATAACCCTACGAAATCGTTCCCAAAGCTCGACAACTGAACGCCGCCATCTTAGAGCTGGTAATGTATGCATGACGTCAAATAGCTCAGCTTGAAGTTTGGCGGGAAATTTTAATTCATCAAACATTGCGTCTACATACAACTCGAAGGTAAGGTGTTCACAACACAGTAAGGTGTTATGGAAAGAGGCCAGGGATGCATGTGACACTGCCACTTCACACGACACCATAGTAAATGCCACACCAAAAGCTACGTTATTATATCGACAAACTGCTTACACACTGGATAGGAGTTGAAAAAGCCTTAAGTGAAGGCATTTGGAATGACAATTGATACCCAAGAAAATCCACTTAAAGGCGTCATAAGTGATCTAACAACGATACCATCAAACAGCCAACCAAGACTGCGCGCTTTATCAAAGTTCTCAGGTAAAAAAGCGTTCTTCAAGGGCAGATGTTTGTATATTACGTCCGCCTTGGGACGTGGAGGATAGTATGGTTATAAAATACGCCCGCCTGAAACTTGAAGGATCCCTAAGAGAAAAGTTATGAAAATGCCCGGAGTCCCATGTTATGACCTCGTTTACTTCAGCTATACTGTCTCCTTACACAGCCATTTTCCCTGGGCTTACGTCTTCTTAAAACGTTAATATTAGAAAACTGTCCAACGTCAGAAGATATCCAACTGAGAATACCGAGGAGCAAACAAATGTGGGAGACAAACTTAAGCCCGGGGAAAATGAAAACCATAGCCCGGTCGCTAAGTGAGCTCAAGGGTAGGTCATGCGCGAAGCGCTTGTGGTGCCATTTCCCAGTTTTCAAGTGAGTCGCGAGATAGAAGCAGGAAAATTACCCTATTGTAAAAAAAAAACAGACAAATGAATGGAGGCTTAGGAAAAGACTTTATTTGTATCGTAAACACCCCACTATTCTCATTCATAATTATGACGCGGAATTCAGAAGTGCGTGGATTACATAACCCCATTTGTTTACAGATAGTTGCGTTAGGTAATGATTAATCACCACGTGCACAATCGCCGTATTTAAAGTTTCATTTGCTTAGTTTCGGGGCATTTCGAAAGAGATACGCAAGCCGGGAAGTCCGGGCGAGTTTTCGGCCCTCCCACCTCCCCTTCGGTGACGCAATACACAGTTATAATGCTTTCTCACCCATTCGCTCATTGCCTCGGCCACAATCTTTTCCCATATCTAACCCACGCCGGACAATGAGCGGTATAATTAATGAGAGAGAATGATATACTATAAGACGTAGACCACCGCCTACTCCGTTAAGCTCCTTTACGGTATGAGAGCTGCGATCGACCAGCGATGGCGTCGTTGAAATATTAGCTTCTTAACGTGATTTCTGGATTGCTTTAGACACTTTCGCTTTCTATGTAATCAAAAGGACGGCCGTGATGTAACACGATAAATACTGCAGATTGCAGATAAGAAAGTGTTTGCGAAGAAATTATTCAACATGACACGAGCGTGGGACAAAGAAAAAACCTGACTCCCCGACGGGAATCGAACCCATGGCCTCCCAGTTACCGGTTGGGCGCTCTAACCAACTGAGCTACGAGAGACTCGTTGTGAGCTGGGCCATTTACTAGGTTGATATATGACACGCGTCCTGCATACTGCTAGAATCAGCAATGTCGAAATCATCAAAATGTGTAGTAAATAATAAAGATGGTAGATTTCAAGCTCGGTGATAAATAGTGAAGAAATTATTCAACGTGACACGAGCGTGGGACAAAGAAAAAATCTGAGTCCCCGACCTGGTGTTGAATAACTTCTTCACTATTTATCACCGAGCTTGAAATCTACCATCTTTATTATTTACACTGTCTGGCAGTTAAAATATATCCAATTCAGTCATGCTTCGAAGCGCGTTAAATCAATTTAACAGAGAGCCGAGCTACACTGTCAGTTTTCTCTCCGCAGAATATCGATCAGTTTTCTTTGAGTTGAGATACAGTGATACAGTGATGAGTTTCAGGTAAGCCAGTTTTCCGTCTAGATGTGACTGCAACCTGTCTTCAATATGTACATACACGTTTTGAGCGCTTAAACGAAGGATTTCAAATCATTTCCTTCTGTTTGGTTTGAATGCAAGAGGTACAAATGATGTGTCATGCATATCATTTTTTGCGAAGTAGAAAGGTTGATTTTAATAACTCACTGAGTTACTTCTAGAGAACCAACAGTAATGTTCAAGTTGTCTAAAGTTTTCAAAAGTTGAATGCAGGTACTCACGCGTTTGTCTGACGGAAATTGCTTAGCTATGACTTAGCTCGTCACGCTACACGATAGCAACTAAAAGCTGGCTTTTACACTAACCGCTACTAAAAGATACTGAGTGACGAAAGGCCGATTCCTTCGCTCGCTTTTCGCGATGGAGTAAAAGCTCGATTCGATTGGTTTAAACTAAGACCAAAGTTATGTCCTCTAAAGTGCTATGATCGCATTGTAGCTTGCCGACGCAAAGAAACTAATAGGCAGTGATAAGTATACCAACGAAAGATAGGACTTTGTCGTTTGCGCTTAGTGTTTTAGTGAAATGTATTAAAAACTATTACACAGAAAGGTTTTGCTAAAAAGGAATGGACGACGACATCTTCAGCAACAAAATTAATGTTAATAACAATTCTGTAGTTTACGGTTAATTGTTTTTACAGTAGAATAAATGTTAGTCAGCAACGCATGTGATTATTGTCCACTAGTCACTGATCTTGACAACGACATTTCT